>NC_061117.1:83001649-83022050 GCF_002878395.1 Capsicum annuum | reverse complement strand
AAATGGGAAGGTGATAGGTGTCATGAAAGAAATAGGCTATTCAGGCTCAAAATAGGGATCAAGGGATATTATGTAAATAGGGAAGGTCATTTAGGCTAAAAGTGAGCTAATATCAAAATAGCCTATGATCCTCTCCTAACCCCTATCCTACAACCAAGGCATAACTAACCGGGAAAGTTCTGGATTCACATACAAAGAGAACTGAGTAAGACCTCATACACATATGGCACACAAATATATAGCATATCACTACTTATCTGGTTTATGAAATTTTTAGCACTGATTATCAATTTGCCAGAACTAATGCCACCAAAAGATACATTGTGGTCACAATAAGATGCAGTTGACGCAGTATTACAAATAGACACTTAGAGAGGTGCTCAAAAATCACAAAAACATATTAACTGCCTCATTACTTGTATTTCTCCTAGTTAACCACAACATATCACAAAACAAAACAAAATACACCTAAACATGCCGGCTCTACTAGAAAGAAGACTCTGGGGAAAAGACGCATGACAACAAAAACCCATGGAGGACATCAACTCCCACAAGTAGTCCCACACCCTCAACTTAAAACATGCAATGTCCCCAATGTATCAAACCAAAACAAGAGAGTTAGAAACATACCTGTGGAACCACGGGTGGGAAGATTTGATGTCAATCACATAATACCAATATAAACAACAAAATACCTTGGGTTGCCTCCCAAGCAGTGCCTAATATAGTGTCGCGGCACGACTCAGTTATCTTGACTACTCAGACTTCATCAAGATACCTTGTTGATAATTATTTATGTCTACACTTGGAGGATTTGAAACATCAACCCAATGTTTCATCAATACATCTTCGAGGTACATTGGGCAACTATACGGATACAAAGACACTTCCTTTATCTCGCCACTTTGATGACATGAATATATTACCCAACTTCATATGAAATTTCCGGATATGCTCATTTCTTATTGATGAGATTATCAATAATCCACTTGATGCACATTGTATTTTGCCTTTACGGACCTTCAAGTGAAGGGTTTTATTTTTTCTCTTTATGAATGCCAAACTCTAAAATATAATGATTATGTTCCTAATCCTCAAAACACCTCAATTGCTTGGGTAGGTGGACTTCCATCTTATCCACCAAGTACAATGTTGAAAGATGATTCGAATGAGGTCTTATCCTTAATTTTGGAGTTGTATCCTTATGGGCATCCTCACCCCGAATTAGGCTAGAGCCTTTAGAAGAGATTTGCTTGATTTCTTCTTTTGCCTATCGCATCGTTTCCTCAATCATGGCATCATCCCTTATGGTTGGTTTGGTTGGTTAGAAAATCATCAAGGGTTACTCAACATCAAGCACAACCTCGATATAGGATTATTGTTCCTCATCTTCACACTTATCCATTATGTTAAATAATTCCACAGATAAGATATCATCTAAACATAATGTGGAAAAGTGCTTTGAATGCTTGACCTCTATATCCATATCTTCTATTGTTCTTCTTTCCCCATTATTTTTCCTTATGTCTTGATGTATATCAGATATTATATCATTCGTTGTGTCCACATAATACAACACTAGTTGAAGCATAGCTTCAATACCACTCTTTCCGGTGCTTCGTTCTTTCTGGTCTTGACCATAAGACCTATCAAAATCATAAGAAGAATTAGAATTTGGGTTAGCATACCGTGAAGAGGGGGCATTTTGGAAATCATTCTAATGTCCATCTTGACCACCTTATAAAGAAAAATTATACTCCCAGTAGGATGAAGATGGTGCACACATCTCTCTTCAGGGAGCATATCTATAATCTTGCCAAAATTAAGGTCCATCACAATATGGACATGGCTCATCAAGATATGATGTCGAACCACCAAGCTCATGGTCATTCCAAAACACCATAGTAATAAGTAAACTAAAATAAAAATCTACCTAACACCAGAAATAAAAGATAACTAAAAACACATATTTAAAAGTTTAAATTCAAGCAAGTAGGCTAAAATTCCAAACTAACTCAATACACCAAATTGTTCCCCAACAACGGCTCCATTTTTCATAACGCTCAACTTACACATCAATTTAGCGCAAGGTGGTCGTCGTCAATATATTTACCCAACTTTTGAGTCGGGGTCGAATCCACAGGGAACAATTTGAGTGGAAATTAAACTAGTTTGAAACTATAGCTACAAGTTGAATTCAAATGAATGATGTGAAAAGATAAAGTGGGGGGTTTTAATGATTAGAAAATAATTGTTGGTCACTCTAATTCTAGTGTTTGTAAATAAAAAGTTTATGAAATAACTAGAATTATGTTCACTAGGGCTTTCGGTACATGACAAATGCTAAAAGTGGTTAAAGATTCTCGTGGTGGGTAGCATACCAAGCTATCTTTATCGATATTATGCTTAAATATTTCTTGACCTACTTAAGTGTTTAATTCCCTAATCTTTTCGGACTTAGGAAATTTCTATTTACTGCTCAGATTTTACCTCAGGTTACCAACCTTAATACAATGCTGATACATTGCGCCTTATCAGGGTTTTGATGACTTATCTGGAATTTTGTCATATCCTCTTCAATTTTGACATTCTCTACTTTAGGCTGACAACGAAACCTGATGACTTATCAGAACTTTGATGACTTATCACCAATGTCGTCATGGATTCTAGCTGAAGTCTATTCTTTATCAAAGGTTGATGACACTCTTGATAGCTTATCAAATTTGTGCCGACATATCAGGGGATGTCATTACACCTCTGCTCGAACTTCATCACACTGCCTTCGGCTGATGTTGGACTAAATAACTTATCACCAAGTTGACGACTTATCACAAAAGTCGTCAACTGCTCGTCTGCAATTTTTTGGCTATTTGTTCCATATTCACCTCTTTTTGTCCTTATTGTCTTAGGTTCTGTTGTATCTTTCCTTTCACTATAATATCAAAGAAATATCATGAAAAAAATGATAGTTACTTAAGAATTCCGAGTTAAATGTCTGAAATGTGCTAACAAAAAGCTAGCACATCAGATCTTCCTCAACTTTAACACACATAAACATAGGAGGGTGCAATATCATGAATTGTACAACCCTTGTGGCCTTAGAAGATGTAACAAAAAAATCACCTCGCCTAAATTGAGAAGCTACCAGTTAGGTAAAGAAGTTGATAGAGCAACAAAACTCAGTATTAGAAGACTCCCCTTGAAGGGACTGAGAAGTTGTGTCATTCTAATAAGCAGGGTTGGTGGGGGCAGGTGTAACCCTACAAAGAAAGTCAGCTTCTACAGCCCTAGATTAGTCTGAACCTAAAACATTTGATGATCTTCATACATACTGATCCAAATAGGACTAAAGAGTTTTCCTTAGTATCAGATCTTCTTAGAGGCATGATATTAAAAATAGCAAACAAAAATCCAATGAATCCAAGACCTTAAACTCTAGAGCTTGAGATTGAAACACATGAAATGAAAATATTTCCTAAAATGTCCCATAACCCCTCTTATATTATTTTGGCACTCTTCATACAAATAAAAGAGACTCTACTCGACACGGTATTGTGGATACCTAACTAACTGTGAACCTAGTTTCTGATACAAACTTAACACGCCCTAAAATTAGGCCATGTCGTAGGGTAAACTCAAACTCACATGGACAAGAAGTTACTCGATAACCCAACATAATAATCATTAAGATAACCACAAGGGTAGAGAAATCCCTACCTTATTAAAAGATAGCTGAAACATAAGGCTAATATTTAAAACTCAAATAATGTCTAGCATTTCATTAATGACAATAGTCTAGCCAATATACCCAATTCACAGTTATCCACAATACCTCTATACAAATCCACTGTTTAAATAAATGAGCATATGTTAGGACCTGACCTCGACAATAGCCAATATTAAGTCAAAAGAAGACTAAGCCTAAATATAGGTGACCAAGAATGAATGCCTTCTAAAATAAAGAAGCTCACCAATCAGTAGTCAATGCACGAACCACTTCAATTACCTAATCACTACTTAGGAAGACAAAATAATGATTTGACCCCTATGTCGCATGGCAACATAATATTCAGAGATCGTTAGTATTTGGAGTACTTGGATGTAACCCAAGGACAAGGATAAAATAGTACATTTATTCTAATCTATATCAAAATATTATACACGATCACATATACATAAGTATATCCATATTTGAAGAAACATTTAGATATATTTACACAACAGGC
The DNA here is from genome assembly GCF_002878395.1 of Capsicum annuum. NCBI lineage: Eukaryota > Viridiplantae > Streptophyta > Magnoliopsida > Solanales > Solanaceae > Capsicum > Capsicum annuum. The sequence goes on along the minus strand of NC_061117.1, from coordinate 83,017,824 downwards.
CAAACTATGGAACAAGTCATAACATGCCTTCTCAAATCAGTCATTCATGAGACATGGAATAATGGAGTTCCTAACTTTCCACCATTAAATTTTATCCATATAGGGTTTCTACATTACAATAGGTAAGAAGACATGAACCATAAACAAACATACCACTTATAGTAAGTAGCCACAAACCATGAACTGACATACCTCTTAGGGTAAGTGGACACGAACTACAAATTGATGTACCTCATATGGTAATTGGACTTGGACCAAAAATTAGCATGACATATATGATTGTGGACTTGGAGCACAAAACAACACGCCTTATATGTTAAGTGGACTTGGACCATAAACCAACATACCTTGTATGGTGATGAACTTGACCACAAACCAATAAGCCTTGTATGCTAAATGGATTTGGACCTTAAACTAATATACTTCATATGGTAAGTGGGCTTGGACCACCAACCTACTCAACTCGTATGGTAAGTGGAATTTGAATACGAACTAAGTGAGTGGACTCGAAACACAAACGAACACGCGCCTTATTTCATCAGTAATCAATATTTGGACTCTAGACCTGCTTAATCATGTATCAACATCCACACCATTCCTTACCTAATGACTCAAACCCATTTAAGTAATTCTAACCACCAAGGCTACTTACCAACACTATAGACAGCACATGGTCTTTACCGACCAAAATTAACCATTAATCATAGAAATAGGCCGAAGGCCTTAGTTCATAACACAATGCGAGTTCATTTATGGTTACCAAGACCTCTATGAACCAATCATTCCTCATTACTATTCTTAGGCACACCTTTTTATTCAAACACAATTCAAGTTGATGTTTTAGGAACTATGACCCATTTAGAAAACAAACTATCAAAGACATCCCCTTGCTTCTTGCATTGCCAATAAGTCCTTTATCAGACCATTACTAAGCATTCATATTCACTAAAAAGATCTTATCTTATTTATTTCCACTAGACCAATACTATATATATACATTTGACCTTCACAAAACCTTTTATCCACTGTCACTCCAATGGACTAAATGCCATGATTAAATTAATTGTCCATTCAATTTACGGTAATCAAGACCCATATAAATATTCAGATTTCATCATCAAGCTTATACCATATTCTAAAAATAATTTAGTTTAACACACTATTCAAATTCATATTCATGTTTAGGGGTTTCAATCCCTTTTTAGTCATTAACCTAACAAGGTCATTAATTATATAATACATGGATCTAATACCTTAAGAATATCAATAATCAACCATTCATGCTTATTGGGCCATTTTCTTAATTCAAAACATCACCAACATGTAACTAGACAATTTACTTAGATATTTTCACAAACACCTTGTGTGCATACCTTTAACAAGGCTATTTTCATGGTAGAAATCATCAAGATTAGGGTTACTCAATACCCCCATGTTAAACGGCATACAATAAGCACCCACATGAGCAATTCATCATCAATAACATCTTTAAACACAAGTTTAAGCAAGAAATGACATTATTCATCATTAGGTAACAAATCCCTTTTTTATTTGATTTCAAAATAACCATGTACACTTACCAATCCAACTGTGAAATACATGGGTTTAGAGTTATTTAACAAGGGGAAGATTTACATGCCTTAAACAAGAGGATAAACCAAGAATCTTGACTCCTTCTTACCACTAGATAAACACCCTCCAAACCCTTGCCTCTAAACATCCATCAAGAATTTTTTAGAGTGTTTGAGTCTTGTAAAATAAATACTTAAGAGGCTACAATGCCTTATATAGTAAAGGGACATAGGGTTTTAGTCAAAGGAAAGTACTACAAGAACCTTGTTAAAAGCTGCAAAATGACTGCGTCCAAAGGTACAACACCCCTAAATGACTCACAAAGGAACCATACCCTATGGTACGAGTGGTAACCTAAATCATACCCTAGGCTCCACCTAGGTCACATACGCTATCAAAGGTATAGCTACCTACCATTTTGTCATACCTTGAGGATGCGACTCATACCCCAACCGTATCTAAGACACGTATCAATAATAATCCACTCATCACCAAGAGCCATACACTATATAATTCACCTAGGTACGACTCGCATCCTTGTGTATGAGTGAGGGAAGGCAATGTTATATATAGGATAGAATTCTATCCTCATAGGAATCTTAAGGTAAAAGAGAGAAGGGACAAGTAGATATGAGTCATATACCAAGGGTACGAGTAGCTTGTCCAATCGTATAATGGCCTACTTACTCAAAACAAAAAAAAATTGCAAGGCCAAGATCTTGGGTGTTTCACCTCAAGGTTTTAATTTAAGTTAAAACACGAGCAACAAGGCCATCAAAATCCATTGTTAAGATTTTAACCATTTATGCAATACAATAGTATAGATTATGAAAGTCGAACCAAGTAATAAATTATATTTCCAAACCAATTACATAAATGGGTTTAGGGAGCACAATTTTCAAACCTAATTCAATACCAAAATCATCAAATTGAGGGAATACCTCAACTGCCATTCTAACTTCCTTACCTATGCACCCCATTAGTTCAAAACATGAAAACAAAGCAATAAAAATTGTATTTAAACCATGGAAAATCAATTCAATATGTATTTATTCCAAAACCAACGAACCTATATTCACAAACAAAAATTTAATCACATAGGTATAATTATAAACACACATTTTTTGATAAAATAATTGTGGGAGAAGAGTAATTTTCCTTAGATTCATGAGAATTTGAAAGTAATTTGAACTTGGGACCCAAAGGATAAATGTATGATGACATCATATAAACTCTTTATGAGTCATATGGTCCCTTCTATAGCATAACCAGTGTAATGTTCCCTTATTTCTGATGTGCCTATAGTTTGACCAAATGAGTCATTATGTCTGAGCATGAGTCATATGGTACAACTTGTAGTTAGACTAGTATGGGTGCACTGAGATCCTAGTTGGTTTATGAGTCATGGTGATGACTTGTATGGAGTCATCATGAGTTGTAAGGGTTGATTAACGTGTTGGGACACTATATCTAATACTTAAACACCAAATACACTCTCTTAAGCTTTCTCAAATCCCTAAGTCAAGATCACCTGGGGTTTCTAAGAAATTGACAATAATCGAATCAAAGGGTTGATTTCTCTCCATAATTCTTGATGTCACAGGCATGTTACTATTCCCTTAATCCTATTTTATTAAAGAATTTGTTTTACATTGTTATTCAAGTGGTTTTTAATGTTGGCTTTTGAATATGGGTTGAGGGTTTTGAAATACCATTTTCTTAAATAATGTTCCCATGGATTATATGAAATTTTTCATTCTTCAATGGTGTTTTTGAATGTTTGGGGTGCATGAGCATTGTGAATAAACTAGGAGATAGTGCATTTCCATAATTATGTGGATTTAGATAACTGAATTCATGATAACCTTAGCCCAATCTTGTGAAACCTGCTTTGATTATGAGAATATATATATTGAAAATACCTTTGGAATTATTTCATAGCATAAAATACTTAAGAATCAAATTTGATTTTATGAACAAAGAGGGTCGTGGCATTCCCCCAGATTAATTTAACAAACAAAGGGTGTCGTAGAATTCCCTTACATTGACTTAATGAATAAAGGGGGTCATGGAAATCCCCGGAGTTGATGTATAAGTAGAATTTCATGATGATATTAGCTTTCAATCATAGTTGGTATGACGATGCCAATAGTATATGCATACTTGGATTATTACGATTCAATGATTAGTAAAATGTAATTATTGTAATGTGGTCTTAAAGAAGGTTGTGTAGCTAAGACGTAAAGGTGGATGTCTTAGGGGGACTTATAATGGAAACTCATGTTTGACAGTGTGAGGGTGGGTCTGGAAGACTATGTGCATGTGTCACACTTTATATATTTTTTATCCTGGCTTGACCTAGAGTTGGGACATTCCCTGGTATTCCTTAATAGCTCCAGTTCATGTTGCTAACATGTACTGGGTCCCTTTTAGCAGGGGGAGCTTAAACCATATAGCTTGTGGGTGTTTTTATGATGGTTGTGTTACACAGCCCAAGCTTATGTTTTACTTTTATTCTAAACCTTTTTCCCTATCTCAACATATATATATATATATATATATGTATGTATGGACACTGTGTATATGGACTTTACTATGGTTTTGACTAGGCATTACCTTATCCCTTCCCTTGGTTACATTCTAGCACTCACCCTTCTAACCATCTCTAGATATTGTATCCCCATGCGATGTAGGAACCGAAGACACTTTTACTTTTTCTACGGAGTGATAGGATTTCTTTTATGTCAGTAATCAGTTTTGAAGTAGTAATCTTCCGCTATCCTTAAGGGTAATCATTTTTAAGTCCTATTTTATTTATGTCGTAGACTGCTTCTATTTAACTCTTTTGGCTATCATTGGGGGCATGACCTGACATAGAATGGCTTTTGGTATGCTTAGATGCTTTGTGGATTAATGTTTATTGGGATATTGTTTAAATTATAAAATTTCTTTTTTGATTTACCTATCTTGTTATATCTTCAGAACTCAGATTATTATGTTATATGTTGGGAATTCATCCATTGCTAGTTACGTTGTGCTCTATTTGGCTATGTAAAGGGGTGGTCCCTGGTCTTCAACGAACTTGAGATACCTATCACACAGCCAGGTTTTGGTTTGGGTCGTGACACAAATCACGGAAGCAGAGGCCGCTATGAAACTCAGAAATATCCGTACATATTTACCTGGTCCTGATGAAGGATATACAATAATCATTAACATCAATGTGCTCTATCAAGTATTGGAGGGATGTGTTTATGTAAAAAATGCACGCCCTCAAACCATGGACTAAAGTGTGAGATTTTTAAATCTATTTTTGGGGATAAACTCATGGACTAAATAAGTATCATAGAGTAGAAGTAAATCAGTAGAGTATAAAAGGTTCGAATATCTCTCGACTAAGTAAGTAGTAGGGCTAAAAGAGTGTGTAAATCATGGACTAGAATGTACCCTGTCTAATTTCAAAAACATCATCTTTAATTACAAAACCTCAGAAATCAGTAAATACAGTGGTATGATCCCCATTATAAAAGAATCCATTTTACATATGAAAAGTGAAAATTAACCCTTTTTTATATAGTACTAAACTCATGGTTTTAGTTAGAATCATACCACAAAATGAGCATGAACTCACACTATAATATTACTTATAATAAAGGGATACTTAGTATCAACTATGGTTCACATGGTTATATTCTAGTGTGATGGGATTCTATCACTATAACACATATTTTATCTTAAGGGTTGATTCACCCTTCTATCCCCAAACTACTAAATTAAGCTAAGTCATGGTGTCCTACCTATAAACATATATTATCATCCTTTCCTAGCACACAAGGTATATATATATAAAATAAATTAACTAATGAAGAAGAGTAGACCAAAGCCTTCCTCGATGTCAAACTTCAAGTCATGAGTCATCTAAAAATTCTCAACCTTTGCTCTATGATCCTAAAACACTGCCATGCTAGTAAAATAGTAATCTATATGTCATTAATCTTAAATTAAGATCCATATTGCTATATAAAGTGCAAGGTCAAAATTTGGATCAATAATGGGTCCATGGGGCCCACTAACAAAGTAAAAAAATAGGTTTTTCATGAGGTCCCTCAAAGAACATCGATTGTGTGCTCCAGAGTTAAGAACCAATGGTGCATAAATTGAGGCCTAAATTATCCCCTAAAGTCTAAGTATTTAAAGACCCAAATTCTAAGAATTTACAATGAAATGAGATGAAAATTGATAGCGAAATTAACGGGAAATAACAAGGATTGTTAGGCTAACTTACCATAGCTTTAAGGGATAACTCCCCACACTTTCCCTCTCTTTAATCTCAAAAAATAGTGGAAAATATACAGAAAAAATTTGGAAATTTGAGGAAGAAAAGAGATATAACAATATCTAGGTATCACTAAAGTGGCCATTTGTGCTCTTAAGCAGCATAAGTCATCTAAAAAGTTTAGGAACAAAGGACGTGTGGATCGCTAAAGTGGTCTTTAGGCCACTAAAGTGATATCCGCTTAAGCGGACCTCAACTAGATGTCAAAGGCTTCTAAAATGGCTAAAGGTCACTAAAGGAACTACAGATTAAGCGACCAATGTTATTAATTGGCTACACAAGATGTTTCCATGTACTAGATTTTTATAAGTCTAAATGGAATCCAATCTGGTGTACGAGATTCATTTAGAACCCCATGTGTTCAAAAAAACTATGCCGCCTAAAACACCCAAAACTTTGGCCCTGGAAATATTTCTTGAGTTTTGGACAATCAAGGAAAGGTATGATTTGGACATAATACTCGTATGCTAGTGTATGGCTATGGCCATATCTCTCATATATTAGGCAGTGTATTTGTGGTTGGTTTCTTTCCAAGATACAACTAAGCATCATACCAGTCGTATGGTATGATACGAGGTGTATGATGCATAGTAGTATAATGCTTATTAATTAGCCTAGTTGAATCTATCCCAGGTATGGGTTAGGGGTACTTTTCGTATGTTAGGGTTTGAGTTTGGCATGTGTTGTTGTATTATTATCTATTTGAAGGTCTATGGTGAGGTCTCGGGTATGAGTTAGGGTACCATTCGTACCCTATAGTATAGCTAAGGGGGGTAGTCATACCCTCCTGCATGCATATTCTTAACTTTTGAGCTGGGGGTACTCCGGACATTTTGCATCTTAAAATCCTTATATCCCTCCGCTATACAACCCTTGGTGGCTCCATAAACTCATTTTTGATCTATCAAAACACTAAAAATAGTCTCTCTAACTCTCTCTTACAGATTGGAGCCTAGGGTTTCTACAAGTGTTTGTCAAAGTACTCGAAAGTCAATTTTCCTTTTGTGAATTTTCTTGTATAAGGCATGTAATCCTTTCTCATTGTAAGCATGACCTAAAGGCACATTTTAATATGTTTTAAATATTTATTATGAGTCATAAATCATTGTTTTGAAAGCCAATGTTAAGGGTTTTTTATACATATTGTTGAGTATTGTTAAATCTTGATTTAAATTATGTTTTCACATATTTTTAGTGGTGGTTTGCATATGTGGGTGCTTGGTGTTTGTGGTTTAACAAATAGGTCATCGGTAACCCTACACTTGATGGCTTATTCTTTGGTTTTGGCCTTGGTAAAGGTATCCCCTCAATATGTTTGATAAAATTCCTATGATAATGTTTTGCTCAATTATTGAACTTTCATTAAAGCTATTGCATTGTATAGAGTTTGGCAATGGATCCCATAATTTTTTTAAATGGTTTTGAATCATTTCAAATGGTTTTGAATGGTTTGAAATAGCTTTGAATGGTTATATGGTAAGGCCTTGGTTGTGATGAAATTTATTTGATTAAAAACCTTGCGGGATACATGAGAATCACTATGCCATCCTAAAGGTGAAATCGGTGAGGAAAAGAAGCCGTTTGGAAGGCATGAATGAAAAAATTAAATATGTTTGAATGATGAACGTCTTGTGGGGTACATGCAAATCCCCTAAGCAAAAATAATAGTGAAATACTTGTGGGGTACATGGGAATTTCCCAAGTAAGTCCAATAATGATGTACTTGTGAGGTTTATTGGAATCCCCCAAGAAAACTTAATAATGTAACCTTTAGGTACTTGGGAATCCACTAAGGTTTTCTTAGGAGGTCGTTTGCAAGCTATAGTCGATATGACAATACCATTACTTCTAGCCTTGGTTAATAGTAAATAGAATTGTTTAATTGGTTGTATGGTAATGGTTTTAATTTGGCAATAATGCTGAGGTGTGATAGCTAACCACAAAGGTGTGAGTCCACTAGAAACTCATGTAAGCCGACAAAAGGATGGGTCATGGCGAACATATACTTGAGGGGTACATAGGAATCCACTAACACATATATATGTATCATGGTAATAAAAGGGTACACACGAATCCCAACCCCTATGGTATCTCTGGTTCATGCAGCTACACGTATCGGCGACCATCAAGGGGTAACACTGGAGCCCATAGGTGAATTATGATAGTTAAGCTACACATACCAAGTTTAATGGTTTCAAAGGCATGTTGAATTAGGTTCCCTATCTTGGAAAGGATTATATATCTATATGTAAGTATGGTTGTGTATGCATATGGTTATTTACTTGGTTTTAAAAGTTGGCATTATTTTATCCTCATCTTGAGTACTTGCTAGCCTCCTCCCACTAACCCATCTTTGGGTAGTTATATTCCTACATAATACCAAATCAAACATACTACGCCTCCTAGTCATTGATTGAATTTTAAGACTGCCGGTGTTGGATTTAAGTTATGAGCTTCCATAGTTCACAAGCATCTATTTTATGTCATGGATTACTTTGGATACTCCTTTTCGTTTCAAAGACTTTGGTTTTCTGATATGGTTGAGGGCATGTCCTGACTAGATACTCTTTGGTTTGGTTTAGAGGCTTTGTGTTGACAACTGTGGACTTGGGTATGAAATAGTTATGATACATATATATATACACACACACACATTGGATTATCATTTGTGGGTTGGTTGGTTGGTTAATAGTTGTATTGACTTTGTTGGGTTGGTATAGTAAGTAGACCTATCCCAAAGTCATTATATCTTCTAATTTGATATCTTGATATATGTTTGGAATTCATACGAATTGGTGTATATGTTGATTACTTTTATTAGGTCTTATGGACGTTCTCCGGTCCCTATTTCTCTTAAGATTCCTATTATGATAAGACCCCGATTTGGGTCATGTCAAGTTGGTATAAGAGCCTAGGTTTCGGTGTCATGGGGTGTCCACAAAGCCATGTCAAGTAGAGTATTTCTTATTGGTGTGTAGTGCACCCAAAATATAATCAGGGGGATATGAGGTATTTAGGAATATTTCACTTTCTTGTTGTTCTATTTTTGGGCTATGGAGTCTAAGATCTTGAACTCTTCCCTAAATATTTTTTTGTTCACCTTTAAAATTATGTCTTCTTAATGATCTAGAATTCTTGGAAACTTACTTGTCCCACTTGAGGATGACATGGAAGGATCTAGTCAAACTCATGAGGCACAAACCTAGTCAAGGATTGCAGTTCTTGATTTTCACTAACCCTTCCTTGGAAGGTGTGTCTCATGCTCAGTTACCTCAAGGAGAAGTTACCAATGCCGAGTTTTGACATTTTGTTAATCTATTGACCCAGATAGTGAGAACTCTATCATGCCAGTTCAGTCCTATTCGTACAGGGTAGAATAAGGAAAATTTAACAAGTAGGTAGAGTGAAAGGTCTTAATTTTCTTAACAAATTAAGGGTCAAAAGTATGGTGGTATGTGGTCGAAATAGAAGAGTTGGCTGGGTCCTAACTCCTGTTCTATTGCTAGCGCTCTCTACCCAAACTTGTTAGGACATAGTAGTTTTCAAATTAGTTAGGCTTCTAGGATACCAGGTGCCCAGTCTGAAGCTGATAGGCCCAATCCCTACTATCCTACCTTTTCTATCTATTTTATAGGTTATCGCACCATGGATTTTGCTAGGAAGTAAGGAATCATTATTTTAATTATGGTCAATGAGGTTATATACAGTGGAAGTGTCCTATAAGGATTGCCGCTTAGGAAAATAGGGTACCAGTTACCATTTGTATAGCTTGAGCACCGAGGGGTGTTTCTTCTAGCTCATGCACTGGCCGGGACCGTCTTAATTCCCTCACTATCCCTCATATGTTTGAGGCATCTTTTGATGCTGACACTGGTATGTTGAAAACTATCTTTTCATAATGTGTATGGTTTACATAGTTTGAGGTCCCCTCCCCCTTAAGTGACCCTATTTATGGCTGTGTAATTTGGTTTTAACCCCAAGGGTATTTCAGACCTTTTTTCTATTTCTAACCTGATAAGTGACTTAGTGATTTGTAAAAGAGTCTATAGAGGTATTTGGTATTGGTTGGTAGTAGAGGAGACTGGTGAATTTGTTTAAATTACATATGGTGGATTTCAATTAGGTTTTGTGGATGGATTGGTTGCACTCGTGCTACGTGTCATTAGACTGGTGGACCCGTAAGATTGTCTTTAATATCCCAAGTGAGTTGGTTTTTAGTAGGAGGACGGTTCCCTAGCTATTAACTAAAAGGTTCTATCAAATCTTAGAGCTTAGTGATTAAACTCCAAAGGGGTGTCTCTATTCTTTTGTCTAGGTTAAACATTCTAACTCAAAAATTCCTTTTATGCATTCGGTTTTGGTGGTGAAGGAGTTTTTTGATGTCCTTCCTGGTGACCCTCATGGTGTCCTTCAATGGAAAGATTGTGTTTGGGATTGACCTTGTTTCGGATGCTTGTCCAATTTCTATTCTTTCTTTATAGAATGGTTTTGGTCGAGTTAGAGGAGCTTAAGGAGCAATTAATGAACCCCTTTGATAAAAGTTTTATTCACCATAGTGTTTCTCCATGGGGTGCTTCGGTTTTTTCATGTATAAGGCATATGGTTTCCCCTAAAAATTTATTGGTTGTTTGCGGGTGAATAAGGAATTTAGGGTGTCCTTCTCATGGGGTGGACCATATATGTATATTCTATATGGGTTGCTTTGTTAGATAGTGCATGGTGGTTGATAGTTACTAAGTGTAAATTTTAGATGTTGATGTTGATGAAGGAAGTATTTCAGCTCGGGAATAACAATGCTAAAATTATAGTGGTAGACTGAAAGGTTCGATGAAGTGTTCAGAAAGAGGTAAGATTGGTGACTTAGGAATACAATAGTGGGAGAGTTTTGACATATAGGCTGGGGGTTCAGGTTGAACTCGTGGATTGGTGGTTATGTAATTGGTTGGTATAGAGAATGTATTACGAAAGACTATGTTGGGCTCTAGGTAATAATTAGATGGATAAGGTCTTAGATATACAAGAAATAAGTGTCCATAGTGATCATTCTTAGTGATACCCATTATAGAATAGTGTTGTGCTCATGGTATAGTAAGGTGACGGTCGAGGGTGAATCTTAAATTTTCTTTTAGTGGTGGACTTCAAGGAATGTTTGGGCGCATTTACTACTATTGTTGCAATTCTCTCCTAGCTTAGTTAAGAGAGCACTCTCCTGGTGTTTCATGCATTCGAGTAGCACTTATGCCTGAGGTTTGAATTTTTCTTTTACCCTATTCCCTAGATTTGAATCTTAACCTTACATTGTATTACCTATGATATATGAAATCATATGTCTTTTGGTGTCCAACCCAAAATACTCCTACTATTGTGTGTTGTGTTGGGATTATTCTTCATTAATGACCTAGGTGTTTGCTATGAAGTACCTCGTGCCTATGGTGTCGTGTCTCTTTTATAGGGTCTTGCTTAGGAGGCATGAGTAATTCTTGTACTTTAGTCCCTTAATGACCCTTCTTATTCTAGGGTGGTAGTAGCTTTGGAGGTATGGTAATACTTTAAATCAGATAAGAGGTAAAAGTCCCTGAGTGAGAGAGAGTTTGTAGATACTATTAGAGCTAAGGTTTTGGAGGATAAGGTAAGGTTGTTGTAATAAGGAATAGTTGAAATAGGCATAGGCAGTGAGTATATTTGTGGTAAAATGATAGAGTACTAAATCCTTGGAAGGGTAGAAAGTACCACTACAATAAATGAGGTAGGCTTAATTGTTGAGGTTGATTGATATTCTAATCATTGTGTTGGGTAATTAAAATCTTGTTCGAAGTAGAATAGTGTTTTGGGTGGGTGTAAGGAATATAGTCTCGTGGCGTAAGTTAACCTCTCTTAGCTATGGATAGGCTTGAATGTGGAAGTGGTGTATAGCTAGACTCTGGCTCTCCTAGTAATGTGTCTCTGCGGAGTTCTAAGATGAAGTTGACTTGCCCTCTAGTATGAGTTCCATTCATCCAATATTCCATGTGTTAGGTTAGGTATGGGAAATCCCCCCTTATTTGTTTACTTTTGGTGGTATTGGCATCTCAGAATCTTTGTTATTTAATGAGGTCCCAATAAGGATTTTAGTTTTGCAAGTTTTCCAATTGTGAACAAATGGTGTGGCTTTGGTGAAGGTTCTATGGTTGAACCAAAAGTCCGAGGAAGCAATTTGCAATGCATAAGAGGACACGATGTCCGATTATCCACATTGATTTTTCTTTCTAAAAATTTATGTGTAAGGTATGTGTTGTTCATTCCATCTTTGCTTTCTAACATGGTTAAAAGAAGGGTGTATTTCCTTGTATATTTGTTTTCTAACTTAGTTAGAGGACGGGAGGAAGTTGTCTGGCTGTAAATAATGCTTGGAGTCTATGATGATCCTCTCGTCTTGAATTCTGTATTTGTCTTCTAATTAGGTTGAAGGGAAGTTTAATGTGTGTTAATGTGTTATCTCATTCTTGTGGTTGCCCTTACTCTTCATTCGAGGATGAATAATCCTAAATGGGGGAGAATGAAACACCCTAAACTTAGTTCCTTGAAATTTTTCTTGAGTTTTGGACATTCTGGGCAAGTACGGTTTGAACTTACTATAGGTATTCTAGGTCATAGCTATGGCCCTAACTCTTGTATGTCAGGAAGTATGTTTGGGATTTTCTGTCCATGATATTTAAAAGCATTATACTATTTATATGGTAGGATACAAGGTGTATGATGCCAAATCATATGATAGTTATTACTTAGCATAGTCGAATTTGTCCACGGTACGGGCTAGGTCCATTTCTCATACCTTAGTATACAAGTTTGGCATGTTTTTTCATATGATGATCAATTTAATGGTCCATGGTGTGGTCTAGGGTACGAGTTAGGGTACCACTCGTACCCAAGGGTACGTCTAAGGGGGTAGTTGTACCCTCCTGCGTGCACATTTTTAACTTTTTGAGCTAGGAGCACTCTGGGCATTTCCAATCCAAAAACCCTTATGTACCCACATTATATAGCCATTGGTGGCCCCTCATAACTTATTTTGGATGTATTAAAATGCTTAAAATACGCTTTCTAACTCTCTCTGGAATATTGGAGGTTAGGGTTTCTACAAGTTTTCTTCAAAGGGCTCAAGTGTAAAGGTTCCTTTTGTGAATCTTCTTTTATAAGCCATGTACTTCTCCCTCATTGTTATTTCTAAATAAAGGTGAGTTTTAATGTGTTTTAAACATTGATTATGAATCATATAGTTGGTGGTTTTTAAAACCAATTTGAGGGTTTTGGATGTATATTATTGATATTGTATACTTTTGGTTTAAATTATGGTTTTACATGTTTTTGTGGTTGTTTGCATATGTTGGTGCTTGTTGGTTGTGGTTTGACAAGTGGGTCTGGGTAAACCTAAACTTTATGGTTTATTCTTTGGGTTTTGTCTTGGGAAAGGTACGCCCTCAATATGTTTGATAAAATGCTTATGAGAATATTTGGCTCAATTATTGAACTTTCATTAAAGCTATGCATGGTATGGTCTGGCAATGGAACCCTAAATTGGTTGAAATGATTTTTAATGGTTTATAATGGTTTTGAATGGTTTGGATGGTTTGGGTCCGTTAAATGGTAAGGCCTTTGTGGCGATGAAATTGATGTGAATGAAAACCTTGCGGGGTACACGGGAATTCCCCAAGTGAATGAAATAATGAAATTTATTGGAATGATGAACGTCTTGTTGGGTACATGTGAATAAACCACACAAAACTTAATAATTAAATACTTGTGGGGTACATGAGAATCCCCCAAGTAAGACTAATAATGATGTACTTGTGGGTTACATCAGAATTCCCCAAGTAAACTTAACAATATAACCTATGGGGTACATGAGAATATCAAAAGGTTGGCTTAGGACATTGCATTCAAGCTATAGTCGGTATGATGATACCACTACTTCTACCCTTAGATAAAAATAAATGGAATTAGTTGTTTGGAGGGAGGTGATAAGACATAACATAGAGCAGTTCCAGCTTACCGAGGACATGACCTTGGATAGGAAGTTATGGAGGCTGCAGATTAGTGTAAAACATTAGTCAGAATATAGGGTTTGGTATTTGTTGGTGTGTTACATTTAGTATCTTATTTATGATATTTTTGTGTTTGCTAATCCCTTTTATTCTTCTTTTACTATTCTTTCTATTACTGATCCTTATCTTAAATTGTTCTATTTTGAGCTGAGGTTTATCAGAAATAGCCTCTCTATCTCAAATTTGAGGTAGTCGTGTGTACTAAGTTCACTTATTGTAACACCCTAAATCTGGTACCCGAAACACTACACGGTGCTCATGACCCTGAAGGACCACAAGCTAACCCATGAATGATATCTATAACTGAGCATTGAATAATATACTCTAAATATGTGGAACATAAGTTGTAAGGCCATAAGGTTCAAAACTGAACTAATACTAAATATAAAACAATGTCTATAATGGGGTATAACAATAACAAAAACTGAAATAAACTATCCGAAATATGTTGTAGTCTAAAAGCCTCTAAACTGTTTAAAATCTGTGGAGTTGATGGGACATGTCCCTAACTATCTCTGAACTACTGAAATAAAAAAGTTAATAAAATAATCATGCTATCCTCGAATGATGAGGACTCATTACTAGTCAGGCTACTAAACGCCTAATCTACTAAGGATGCTAGAGAGCTCATGCTTCTAAACCTATGGTATAAAACACCATAGCATAAATGAGTCAGTACGATTGAATGTACTGGTATGCAAGTGAGGTAGGCTGAATAGAAAGGGTTCATGTACATGAAAAATACTAACTGACTGTATACATGAATATGATAATACATGCATGAATACCTAAATGTAACTGAGCTTTGATAAGACTGAATACTGAGTTTTGACTACTGAGTCTACTAACCAAATGGATTTACTAATATCTGAGCTTACTAGTAACTGATTACTGAAAGAATATTTCTTATAGTCCTGATTATAAATAAAAGATCTAAGTGTTATACGGAGCTGGATGATTGTATCTGACAGTCCTAATTCTAATGGAACTAGTTGAGTTCCTTACTGAGCTGAGTGACTTCGTCTGACAGTATTGATATTTGTAGAACTGAATTGAGTTCTATTACTGAGACTGATTCTGAAACTGAGACAGGTGGAGGTAATAATCTAACCGACATGCCCCAACTCTGAACTAGTAGGGTCTAACCTAAAACCCCAGTTAGAAGGGTGTTAGTACAGTGCTATGGGGAAAGACAAGTTGTGAGTAAACCCTCTCTGACAGGGAGCTCCTCCGTCAACCCCTCCATTAAGGAAAAACTCAAATGAGAATTATAGTCCGTAGACTCATAGGGGTACATGTCAACCTACACTAGCTACGCAGTTCTGGAACTCAGTGATTGCTACTAAGGATCATACCTCTACTAGCTGGCAGTGTGTGTCCTTATCCCTGGGTTCACTCAGTACTGAATCCAACTCCTAACTAAATAGACACATCACTAATTTCCTAGTTCATACTAGGCTGGACTGATCTGTTACTGATTTTACTGATTTACTAAATTGAACTGAGTTCACTGGATTTCCGTTGATTGGCGAAATACTATTGAATTCTGTTAACTGAAAAAATGCTACTGAATTCTACTAGCTGACTGAGTTTACTAAGGTCTGAACTTAATACTACTAAGACATGATGACTGACTGAAATCACTGAGATTCCTGAGATTATGAATGGGAATGGACTAATACTGAGTTTACTGAGTTTTCTTGAGTCACATGACTGACTGAATTCCACTAATCATGGCTTGACTTAGAGTATTCTGAAAACATGACACTGGCTCTAGGGACACAGCTAAATTATAGGGTATTTAATACCCCCATGACTCGATAGTATAAAAGTACTTCATGGAACAAGGGTAAAAGCACAACAATGTATATATATATCCATAATTCATTGACTAAGACATTTCATCAAACATTTTACATGCACTAACTTGTACATGAATGACAATTTCATAATAACTTGCTATGAAGGCACTATTTTCTTCACATAGGCATTTTATCAAACACATGGGGAGCATGCTTTGGTTATACAAAAATCAATAAATCAAAGTATCATGGCTACATAATTCAACTTGAAATTTGAAGGATTTATCAAGAATACTACGTAAATCATCGCACACTAAGATGAATTCTTGAAATTAATAGTTTATGACATGGATCAAAACCCAACAACTACATTATAATATATTT
>NC_061117.1:82983448-82998649 GCF_002878395.1 Capsicum annuum | reverse complement strand
TCACGCAAATATGATGTGTGAATACATAACTGAACTGACACATGACTGCATGACTGAATATGTAATGGTAATTGATACCAAATTTGTAATGGAAATTATTGATACCATATTTCTGATGGAATCTGAGCATAAAACTGAGTAAGTTCAAGGAAGACTATTTCCTTAAACTAAAAATGCTAGTGAGCCTGAGATTAATTACTAAATATGCATGAGCAGAAAAATGAGAACGTAACTTAGTCTGGAACATCATACATGAGTTGAATATCGTGATTTGAACTGAGTACCTTGAATACATGGCTTACGACTGAGATCAGAGTTTGAGGGTTAACTCATGAGCACCCGTTACACCAAACTGGATTTATTATAAGAAGAGAACGGCATGTTTATTTCATGAATGTCTTGGGGAATTATAGTGTATCTCCTCCTTGGGACACTATGCCCCCTTAAAGAATATTGGGCTGACTTTTCTAAGATATAAGGAAACTGAGGTGATACAAAAGACACCTACGAACTAAATCATGACTAAATATCAGATATTTAAAACTAAGGTATGATGTATGAAATGGGATGAACACGCAACTACCTAGTTATTCTATCTTGGAATGATCACATTCATGAGACTCTGGATAGTACGACTGGATAGAAAGATGGAAACCACTTCATCTGAACTTGTTCGCCTGACTGCTAAACTGAACTACTGGCTCTGCGGACTAACTCATACTGAAAACTTATACTCGATTGAAGCATTTCTATAATATTTTTTCTATAGAGTTCTAATGACTGTAGAGTGAAAGAGAATCTTGGTCTGGTCTGAGTAGGACAAATGAATGGGAGATCACTACATGGCTAGGATTCTTATATTAGGAGGCAAGGCCTATGAAACATCATCTAAGATAAAGTGACTAAACCTTATGTACTATAATTGATACTACTAAAAAGGTTCACATGGTGTTGAGCACGAATGCATAAATATACTAACTGATCTAATTAACCGAACGACTCATGGTGGACTACTGGGCCTGTAAGGCTGAAATGTACATAGCCTAAAAGGTTGGACTTAAACTATAGAGTATTATACATAAAAGGTAATAACTGATTGGGCAACCTAAGGTAAATGAGCATAAATGAGTGAAAAACTGTATTACCCTAAGAACGCAAGACCAACCATCCAATATGATTTGGAAAAATTCTATAAATTGAGGTACTAAAATACCAATAACTTTATAACTGGTAGACATATCTAATGTTCGGGTAATCCTAAAAGTGAACTCAGTTTATGATCTGATTGGACTAGGACTAAGATTAAAATTATAGCTAAGATGGTAATTGATACTGTAATCGTAACTAAGACTATAACTGGGATAGAAGGCTGGTTTCCTAATAAATGAGGTTTAGACTGATACGGACGTACTGAATTCTAATGGTTAAGTAACTAACAGCTGAAAGCCATGGTTTTGTAGTACTATGTGAGTCCTTTACTGGATACTAACTACTAAATGACGCTGTAATTGAGGACTTAGGGATGGAACATCAACATCACGGATTCACCACAGTACCTAAACTGAGAGTAGACGTGATATAATCTGAGATTTGCTGATCATTGGGAGTGGAGCATAAGTCATATGGGTTGAACATACTGTAAGATAGGACATAAGTGCATGACTCATGAGCTACATGACCTGAGTCTGATGTTTCTGTACTCATGGAACATGATTCGTAACACTAAGTAAGCCAAAACTCCTCATACTGGGAACTTAAAACAAACACTATTTTATGGAAAGTTCATGAATATAAGCTAGGTGAATAGAATTGTGACATGAATCATGCATAAGTATTAGGATAGTTGAAGTACAAAAATTCATATTAAGCTAGGAATGGGTGAGAATCATCTTCCCTTACTGATTTCCTACCCATACTGGTATTACTACTAGAACCTGAAGGCCTGGCTTTCTAAGGTATCATAATCAGACAGTAATCGTATAATCTTCAGGCTATAATCATTTTACCCACTGGGGTAGAGACCGAGAAGGTCCTGTTAAAATCTAATCTAACCTTAAAGTGTACTGGTACGTAAAAAGTTAGAAAATAAAAAAAGATATCCCTAAATCTGAATAAGCATGAACATATAAATAAGGGATTTGTAACATACCAATGGCTGCTTCAGGAGGGCTTTCCTAATTTTGTCGATACTGAAGTACATAGAGTTTGTTTGGGTGTTGCACACTGGTGACACTTGAAATGGCACCCTACTGATTCTGGCAACCTGACTGAGTTAAAGGATGACCATGCTGACTTGGTGGACCGGGTTTAGGACAGTCTCAAACCTTGTGACTTGGCTTGCCACATCTGAAACACATATTCCTGCTAGCTCTACACACACCCTTGTGATACATACCTCATTCTTCGCAAAGTGGATGAGTTGGAATAATGCTTGTACAATTCTAAGATTTGGAGCCTGGCGCCCTATCTTTCTTACCATTTCTAAACTTAGGAACTTAAGCACTGGCTAAGGAAAGAGCTGAAACTGAAAACTTCCGGCTATGCTGAGAACAATTACCACCTGTGACACAAGCTTAGAAGAACTATAACTACCTATTCTGGATCTCTTATTCTCTCTCTCATTGTTCTTAAGTTTTTGTGCTTCAATCTGTGGAGCATGGACTATAAGTCTATTTATGTCCATTTCCTTAATAAATATAGAAGTCGTACATACCTTAACCACTCTACCTGAAACCCCAGACACAAACTTTCTTATTCTGGATCTATTGTCTGCTACTACATGGGGAGCATACCTAGCTAACTGGGTGAACTTAAGGGAGTATTCTCTTATGCTCATGCTACATTGTCTGCGATGGATGAATTTTATCACTTTGGTTTCTTTCTATTCTATAGGAAAGAATCTATCTAAGAAGGCCATAGCAAACTCTTCCAATTCTATTGGCTCTATATTTGTACCTCTTTCTACCTTCCACTATTTAAACCACGTATGGGCTACATCTTATAGATGATAAATGGCTAACTCTACACTCTCACTGGAAGTCACTCTTATGATGTCTGTGACTTTCTGAGACTGGTCGAGGAATTCTTGTGGATCCTCTTCAAACTTAGAACCTAAGAATAAGGGATGATTCATTCGGGTGAAGTCCCAAATCCTAGATGCAATTGAATTGGCCATTGGGTTAGCTGGAACAGCAGCTGGCCATTCATTCGGAGTTATGACTGAATTGGCTAGAGTAGTAAACACAGTCCTTAATTATGCATAAGAAGAATGTTCATCCAGGGGATCTGCCTTAACGGGCTGAGTTACTGTCTGATTATGAATTCTTCTTTCGCTAGCCTCTTTGGAAGGCATATTCTGTAAGCGAGAAGAAGAAGCGAATTAGACTGAGAAAATAATTGGATATTATGTTCACTGGCAGGACATAAATACTGAAAGAAAGGAAACTGTTCCTAAAACATCTCATAGCCTCCTACACATAAGTATAGTGCACAATACACCCATGCATAAGACTATACTCGATGCGGTTTTTCAGGCTTCCTAGGATACTAGTGAACCTTAGGCTCTGATACCAAGTTTGTAACGCCCCGAATCTAGTACCTAGAATTCTTCACGGTGCTCATGAACCTAAAGGACCACAAGCTTACCCATGACTGAAATCTGTCACTGAGCACTGAATAATATACTATAAATATGCAGAACATAAGTTGTAAGGCCATAAGGTTCAAAACTGAAATAATACTAAATATAAAACAATGTCCGTAAAGGGGATAACAATACCGAAAACTAAAATAAACTCTTTGTAACATGATGTAGTCTGAAAGCCTCTAAACTATCTGAAATATGCAGAGTTGATAGGAAAAGTCCCCAACTAACTCTGAACTACTAAAATAATAAAGTTAATAAAATAATCATGCTATCCTCAAATAATGAGGACTTACTTCTAGTCTGGCTGCTGAATGTCTTATCTACTAAGGATGTTCGGGAGCTCGTGCTTCTAAACCTAAGGTACAAAACAACATAGAACAAATACATTAGTATGATTGGATGTACTGGTATGCAAGTGAGGCAGGATGAATGCAAAGAGTTCATATGCATGAACAATACAAATTAACTGTATACATGAATGTAAGAATACATGCATGAATACATAACTATAACTGAGGTTATGACAGGATTGAATACTGAGTTTCAACTACTGAGTCCACTGACCAAAAGGATTTACTAATATTTGAGCTTACTAGTAACTGATAACTGAAAGTCTATTTTTGATAGTCCTGATTATAAATAACTGATCTAAGAGTATATAGAGCTTGATGACTGTATCTGACAATCCTGATTCTGATGTAACTAGCTGAGTTCCATACTGAGCTGAGTAACTGTTTCTAACAATCCTAATATCTGTAGAGTTGAACTAAGTTCTATTACTAAGACTAAATCTAAAACTGATACTATAGGAGGTAATTATCTAACCGACATGCCCCAAATTGGAACTGGTGCAGTCCAACTTATAACACCAACTGGAAGAGTGTCAGTACCGTGCCACGGGTAAAGACAAGCTGTGAGTAAACCCTCTATAATAGGGAGCACTTATGTCAACCCTTCTTGTAAGGAAAAACTCAAATGAGATGTATTGTCCCTAGACTCGTAGGGTTATATCTCAACCTATGCTGGCTACGTAGTTCTAGAATGCAAGGATTGTAACTAAGGATCATACCCTCTGCTTGCTGCCGGTGTGTGTCCTCATCCCTGGGTTCACTCAGTGCTGAATCCTACTCCCAACTGAATAGACATAGAACTAATTTCCTAGTTCATACTGGGTTAGACTGATCTGTTATTAAATTTACTGATTAACTAGATTGAACTGAGTTCACTGGATTTTTATTAACTAAAGGAATACTATTGAATTCTATTAATAGATAGAATACTACTAATTTCTCCTAGATGATTGTGTTTACTAAGGTCTGAACTGAATACTACTGAGACATGATGACTTGCTGAGATCACTGAGATTTTTGAGATTACTGAGATTACTGAATGGTACTTGACAGATACTTAGTTTTCTGAGTTTTCCTAATTCATATGATTGACTGAATTCTACTGATCATTTCTTGACTGAGAGTATAATGAAAAGATGACACTGGCTCTAGGTACACAGCTAAATTGTCAGGTATCTAATACCTCCAGGACTCGATAACATGAAAGTATATCATGGCACAAGCTTGAAAGCAGAACAATGGATATGTATATCAATAATTCATTGACTAAGACATTTCATAAAACACTTTACATGCACTAACTTGTACATGAATGGGGATTTCATAATAACATGCTATGAAGGCAGTATTTTCTTCACATAGGCATTTTATCAAACACATGGGGAGCATGCTTTGATTATACAATAATCAATAAATCAAATTATCATGGCTACATAATTTAGTTTTCAATTTAAAGGGTTAATCAAGAATACCATGTAAATCATTACACACTAAGATCAATTCTTGAAATTAATAGTCTATGACATGGATAAAAACCCAACAAAAACACGACCATCCAATTCAAATAAATCATGAACATTCCTAAATATACAATATTTGAATTGAAAAGGGAACCTTGAGCTTCATGGGTGAAAGGAACCCATGAATCAACACTTGACATACCTGGAAATCTAAATTCTTAAAGTTCTTGGAAAAATTCCTGGAATTAGCCATGATTTCTTGAGATAGGTTTTTCCCTCTTGAGGGAGAAAGATTTTGTTCTTGAGAGAAAGTGAGGAAAAGTGATAAATAGGGTTTTTAGGACATAATTTCATGGTTAAATAATGATCTGGGTCATGGAAAAAGACCCAATTGCCCTTAGAAAGTTTTTATTTTTCACCACTAAAAACCCAATTTGGACACCTAGTGCGACGCATCGCTATCGCCTCATGCCACTGGAAATTGCCAACTAGGAATTGGGCTGATGGCATGACGCGGTGAAATCGCATTGCAAAATTGCATGGGACCTGGAATCTTACCGTGATGTAGTTATATCGCGCTGAGAGACCGAAAATTAACAACTATTAATTTGAGCCTTGGCGTGATGCGCCATAATCATGGAGGCCCATAATATTTTGACGATTGTCATTTTGGCATGCTCCGCGATGCATTGATGGTTCAGGTGGTACACTGTCTTATTAAAATGGCTCTAACTCTTCACCCGGGTGTCGGATTTGGGAAGATTTGATATCGATGGAAAGCTAATTCACTTTACCACACAATAAAAAGTCAAAATTTTGAAAATTACATATTTATAAAAGTGGATTCATCTTTAAAGTAAGTCTTTAACATTATTGGGATGATTTTAAGCTAGGTAGAAATACGGGGTATTATACTTACCCTCCCCCGACACCACTTGGTAGGAATATACTGAGTATTATGTTTATTTTTTGTTGTTAGAATTGGTTGTTTGGTTATGTGGTTATGGTTTTAATTGGGCAATAATGTTGGGGTGTGATATCTAATCGTGAAAGTGTGAGTACAAAGAACAGACAGTGGAAACTCATGTTTGCTGACATGAGAATGGGTTATGGTGACAATATACTTGAGAAGTACCTCAAAATACCCTAATACTTGTATATATGTATCATCGATAGCAAAGAGTACACCAGAATCCCCTACTCTAATAGTATCTTCGGTTCAAGAGACTATACATATCGAGGCTCGTCCAAGGGGAACATTAGGCCCATGTATCCTATGAGTGGATTATGACAGTTATGCTACACATAGCAATCATAATGTTTTCAAGGGAATGTTAAACCCTGTTCCCTCTCCTGGTATGGATTTTATATGTATATGTATGTTTTTGTATGTATATGGTTGTTTACGTGGTTTTAAATGTTTGCATTGTTTTATCCTTATCAAGAATACTTGCTAGTGTTCACCTGCTAAACAATCTTTGGGTAGCTGTATCCACAACACAATCTAGGAACCAACCATACTACTACTCCTACTTATTGATCGGATTGGGGAAGCACTGGTGTTACGATGAAGTGGTGGTCTTCCAAAGGTCGGAAGGGATATATTTCATGTCACGAATTACTTTACGCACTCCTTGTCTTTTCATCGACTTTAATTTTTTGCTATGATCGATAGCATGTCCCGACTAAATACTCTTTGATTTGATTTAGAGGCTTTGTATGGACCACTATGGATGTGTGTATGAAATGGTTATGATATATATAGACACATACACATTTGATTATCATTTTTGGTTTGGTTGGTTGGTTGTTGGATTGGTTGAGTTATTTTGGATGGTCTAGTAAGTAGATATATTCCAAAGTCATTATATCTTCTAATTGTCTATTTTGTTATATGTTGGGAATTCATCTGACTCACGGTATATGTTGAGTGTTGTATTGGGTACTGGGGAGGTCTCCGGTAGAGGTTGGACTATAGGTGCCCATTAAGATAGTGCCCCAAGTCAGTTCATGTCACTACCATAACAAATTTCATATTCTGAACTCAATTGAACTATCAAAACTTTTATCCAAGATCTGTTTGACTAAATACAGGTCCCACACATTTAGTTTTTTTTCCATAAAATCCACCCAATAGCCAAAAATAAGTTCAAAATCCTTGGGACTTATACCAATGGTCCTCCTAACCTTAAATGAATGTTTTAGAGTTAATGGCTCTATTAGAATTCTCATCCAAAGTAGTTTACTAAGAGTTTTGGTTCAAGATCAATTCTTTAATAGTAAAATGAGCAAATACCCAAACAAACTATCCAATAACTAAACTGATAGTTCCAACAAGTGATAAATGACATACAGGTATTATAGGAAGGGTCAAAATGCTAGGATTACACATAAATGAAGGAAATGACCTTGAGATTTGTTCTGATCTGATAGGCTCAGGTAGTGTTTGAACTCTTTAAATATTTAAGAAGATATAAAGATTACCATAAACCACAATGATAACATAAAATCTTTTTCTGATATTGCCCTTATTTTGAGATTGAAGCCAAGCAAATTAGTGTTGTTGCCAATTTCTATTTTGGAATTTGGTGGTATAAATTCATCAAGATTTAAGCATAAGAAAAATTAGAAAAGGAATGAGAAGTGTATGGATACTGAAGAAGGACTCTTTATGAAAAAACAAAAGGAAAATTCCAAGAAGGAAAAGTTTTCAGTAAGAAAAAGATGAGGGGCTACAACTACCATGTTCGAGGGTATTTTAATCATGATTGTATTGAGACAAAGAAGGAGGCATTTCTAAACTCATCTCCAAGTTCTACCTATGTTTCTAACACTACTTTATTAATTAAATATTATTCTATGTAGAATATAGACTCAAAATCCAATTATTATATTAGTCATGATTATTGGACCCTATTATGAAATAAAAATAACATTTCACAACATAAAATGGTTTTAATTATGTAATAACCCTCATGGTGAAATTTATATTCTTCTTTTATGTATTTTAATAATTTTCCCTTCCATACGATTTCTTTATATCATTTATGAGTTGTAGAGATAGTTATCATAATTTTTTGAGCACTCGAGTATGATTTATACAAGTTTGAAGTTTTGTGTAACATATAAAAAGTTATATTTAAATTCAATCAATGTTTTATATTATGAAAATTGATGGTAATTATGTCTGTTCCATTAAATCTAAAATATCAATTTTTGGTAAGAAACATAGTTGGTGAATTTTAAGTGTTTATTTTGATTATAAGCATTTAGATGATAAAATAGTTATTTTACCCTAAAGTGGTTTTGAAGGGCGAGGAGTTTAACTTATTTAAAATAAGTTCTTTTGGTAAAATTTATGGTTCCATTGAGTCTAGAACATTGAAACTAGCCTAGTAACACTAATGGTTAATTTCTATAGGGTCTCGAATGAATCTAGGGGGTCTGTTTGAAGAAATCTTATTCTTTTCCCTTAGCTGAACTACTATCATATGGTGCTGGAATTTTTTATTCTTCACATTTGTGGGGGTTCCGTTGCATTTGCTAGAAGGATTCTCATGGATATCACAAACTCAAGGTCATGGCTGGTTTTGTAAAGAGTAATCAAGGTCTGGTCGGGTTATTTCTCCTTTGCATTTGTGAAAAGACCATTGTGATTGTGGTAGTCATGGGTCATTAGCATTTGTGAAAGTCAAGGCATTGACCATATTTGGAAGTCCCTATTCACAAAACCGCATAGAAACCCATTTTCACAATTCCAACTCAATTTTCACCATTTTAGGACCTTGAGACCTCGTGTAAGGCAATTCAAATGGGATTTGATCAAACTTACTTAAGCAAACCTTTAAACCTTACTTTTATCATATCCAATGATTTTATCTTAAAAAGTACTTCAAAACTTGGAATTTTGGGCGTTTGTCTGGTAAAGTTAGAATATGGCCATTCAATAATTCAAAACTTGATAATAACTTGTTTTTGATGGGTTTTAACATTTAGAACTCTTATATTATGGTTAAAATGATTATTATTAAAATTATAGTATTACCCTTTTATTTTTGGAGTCAAAAAGTGATTTTTATCCAAAAAAAAAATATGCCCATATAGGTATTGAGAAACTTATTTTGACATATATATTATGTTCTTGACAGATTGGATTTGATACGAGGCGGCATAAATGGGAAAGGCTTCTTATTGAGAGGTCAAAGCTTGAATTTTAACATTTGAGGTATGTTACGGCTTAATTTGTTTAGACTGGGCTGGGTAGTTCATCATTCATGTAATGTATTTAGTGGGTTGAGTATTTTACAATGATATTTATCTTTTTATATTATTATTTAATGATGTTGTTTGTGTTGGGGATTATGTGAATCTTATTACTGATATAAGAGAGTTTTATCATTGAGATGCGTAAATGGGGGCTGGTAGTGGTCATATTGGAGAATTATTTTTTCTATACGATAATGGTAATGCATGAGTGTGGGCTTGGATTTATATAATTGATGTTTTACAAGACTCACTACTATTGTATTACCATGCAATTACATTTATCATTATTTATTGATATTTGAGATAACTTAAGCTCATTCATACCATTATTAATTTGATTCATTACATGATATTTTGTGGTTATGAGTTATGACGATGTATCCTCATTTTATTTATACATATTCGTAGAATTGATTCAGCTAAGAAATATTAATGTTAAAAGAAAATGAGAAACTTTATAAAATTCCTTAACCTAGGGATGTGTTGGTAAGGTTAATTGATGAGATTTTGATAGTATATGAGTTCTGAACTCCCCATGGGTCTTATCCTAGAATATTATACTTGGACGGTGTATATGAGGTGAAATCAAGATATTGCATCCTTATCATATCATTGTTTCATTATCTACATCTTGTGGGTTTGATATCGTGTAATTTAGTATCCTTTTTATTTGTATCTATGGTTTAATTACTATGTACTATTATTATAGATATATTGTTTATATTATTAGGAACAACATGGCTTGAGCCATCAGTGGGAACTTTTTTATATATAGGTGGAAGCGTGCTTATAGTATCCTTTATATTTTTTGTTTTTCTACTTTGCTTGATTTTCCTTTAATGCCTACTAAGATCAAATTGATCATACTCACTCCTACCTTCTCTATTCTTTAAGTGTAGATCCCAGTTTTAGAGAAACCAGTGGAGCCTGAGTTCATGGTAATTTTAGAGGTTTTGGAGTACTAGTAAGCTCCTCATCCAAAGCATGTTCTAGAATTCCTTTTCATTATTATCTTTTCTTTATTTCATATTCAAAGATAGAGTCATGTATTTTCATACATTATGTTGGCTTTTAGTGTGCTCTTTACTCATGAAACTACATTTTTGAATTTGAGTAGTATCGATTACTGATTTTAGAGTTGGTTTATAAATTTAGCATAACATTATCCTAATATCTTGTAATACCCTGTATTTTCCTAGTTTAATTTAACTCTCAGTATATGAGTATTTCTATGTAAAAAATTTAAAATACTCAGTTATTTTCAGTTTAAAGCTCACCAATGCGTAGGAAATCTAGTCAGCTTTCAAATGATATAAAATTCACACAATCTGATACTCGGGCGAAGAGTTATAGAATAATTTTTAAAGCAGTGTGCCAAATTAGTACCCAGCGCATCGCGGAGACAAGCGAAATGGCAATGGTCAATTTTCAGTGAGCTAACACGATACCGCTGCATCGTGCCACCTGCCAATTTCCAAATTGTCACTTTCCAATTTGACTCGATGATCATGGAGTGTTGCGTTAAGAGGTAGATTCGCATGCAGTAATCTGGTGTAATGGCGCCACATCGCGCTAAACCTCCAGTACCCAGTCGTCCAAATTATAGTAAGCTGGCGCGATTCCACCGCATCACGCCAGTATGCAAAATCAGGATTTTTATATTTCTGTGTTTTTAATTCAGTTGTTATTTGTTCAATTGCTAAAATCCCTAATCAGCCTAAACACGGGATTAAAGCCATAAATAACCTAACATGCCATTATTTCCTCACTTTCTCCTAAGAATAAAGTATTCTCTCTTAAAAGGGAAAACCCCTAGCTTCAAGAATCAAGACTAATCCTCCAGAAATCCTTCAAGAACATCAAGTATCCATAATATTCAAGTATGTTAGGTGTTCATTCATGGGTTCCATTAACCCATGAAGTCTAAGAAACATTTTAAAACATATAAGATCTCAGATTAATGATTTCCATGTTTGAGTTATATTGAATTCATGTTCATGATATTAGTTAGGTTTCAATCCATGATTTAATTGCAAGTTTCATGAAAATTGAATATCATGTGTTTTGATAAACCATTGAATTTACAAATTTACAATAGTGGAATCATGACATGTCATTATGTGGTCCCGATCATGTACAAGCTTATGCCTTGCAAGTGTTTGATAAAATATCTTTATGGATGAACTATGAACAAGTGAACATTGTTATACTTTTTAAGATCATGTTATGTTTTACTTTACATGCTATCGGGTTCAGGGGCTATTTAATACCTGAAAATCTAGCTGTTTAAATAGAGCTATAGTATTTACATAAAGTATCAGTCATGTCACAATCAGTAGTACTCAGTATGTTAGCAGAATTCAATAAACTCAGTCAGTTTTCAAAATTAGTAAAGCTTTATATCAGTCCAGTTCTGTTCAGTTTAATAATCAGTGTCTTTCAGTTAGGAGTAGGATTTAGAACCGAGTGAGTGCAGGGATGACAGCTTCCCCGTCAGAGAGGTAGAGTAGTTAGTAGTAGTCCTTGTACTCCGTAATTGTGTAGCCAACACAGGATGATGATTATCCCATCAAAATAGGCTTGACTACCTCCTAGGGGTCACTCATTAGATTAGGCTTGACTCTGTCCAGGTATCACCCGTCAATTTAGCTTGGCATCCTATTTTTTCTAGTGTTAGTACCCGTGACATGGTATTAGCACCCTTCGAACTAGGTGATGATAGGCGAAATTACGCGCCTATATCAATATATTTTGCCCATATTTTAGCCTAGTTTCGAGAACTAATTATCTATTTCGTACACTTTTAGTCCTTTTTCCTGTAAATGAGCTAACAAATGTGATTAGGAAAGTTTCAGGTATAAATGATGCAAAATACAGCAATTTATGGCTTACTTGACGCAAAAGAAAGCTCACAAACGAGATGGAAAGGAGCTGGACGCATAAAGGACTAAATCTGCTGCATGGAAAATCTGTCCCGGGCTAAAACAGCATTTCTGAAGACTTTGGGACTTACAGACAC
This sequence comes from Capsicum annuum, assembly GCF_002878395.1. Lineage (NCBI taxonomy): Eukaryota > Viridiplantae > Streptophyta > Magnoliopsida > Solanales > Solanaceae > Capsicum > Capsicum annuum. The sequence goes on along the minus strand of NC_061117.1, from coordinate 82,985,908 downwards.
AAAGCTGGATTTTTGCCATAATACATTAACCTAGTGCAATTAGGTTATGTGTTTCATCATTCTATTTGGATTATAATTTTGTAACCTTACCCTAGTACAATTGGGTCAAGGATTTCATTAGTATATTAGGATTTGGTTATTTATTTTATTAGTTTAGTAGGAGTAGGAGAGGAGTATTATAAATACCCTATCATGTTAGAGATTTTAAAGGGGGGGGAGACATTCTGACAATTCATTCATCTCCTTACAATTAAGACATCTTCCTACAACCCATTCTCAATTCTTCATTCTTCTACTCTTAAATTCCACAACAAGAGAATCGTTACTTGCTACGGAATCACTAAAACCACACGCCAAACACCTACTATTCACGCCATCCACCATGCAAAACGTGATATCCTTCGCATTCATGGGTAACTAAATCTCTTAGTTGGGGTTATGGAAGCCGAATGAGTTACTATCTATAGCTATGAGTTTGTGAGTTCAAGACAAGTATATTGCTTATATCATTATTCTCTTCATCTTAAATCTACATTCTTTGCGGTTCAAACACAAGAACACGCCATTCTAACATCTAACCTGTTCGAGAGAAAGGTTATTTGTCTAGAAAAGAAGACGCATAGACCAACGCCAGTCTAACATCTGACTTGTTCGAGAGAAAAGTTATTTGTCTGGAAAAGAGATAATGTCAAGGTAGTAGGACACCCTTTCCTATTAAAAAGCTAGTGCCGTACCTGGACTAACTTCTTGGAGAATTCGTACCGTTAGTCACGCTTTAAGCTCGAGAGAGTTAAAGTGAAATAGTCCTTGTTTAGGTCGAGAGACGCTTGGATTTACCATCGACTACAATTCTCTATAAGCAATTACATGTCAAGACTCTACACACTCATAGCCAATAGAGACGTATACCTCAGAAGGTGGACATAACCCCAACGCCTCAATTCTCATTGTTTACAACACACGTGACAATCTCTCTTTATTTTGCTATTTTCAGTTCTTACATTCTTGTTTTGGTTACATACTACAATCCCCCCTCTCCTACGAGACTTGCACTAAAAGTCTAGTAATTTCTCTTGCTTGTTGGCCAAGCTATTCTCTGTGGGATCGATACCCAACCCAGGTTGGGTTCTATATTTGCTAACGACCGCTTTACACTCCCACGAGAGCTGTAGATTGAGCGTTATCACTAGGATTATAGGTTAGACCCCTATCAGTTCAGATTTGGGGCATATAGTTTAGATGATTACCTCCCAGTGTCTCATTTTTAGTCTCAGTTTAGTTCTATAAATTAGGACTGTCAGACACAATCACTCAGTATCAGTAATTCAGTTATTAATAACTTCGAATATCAGTTGCTCAACTATCAGAACTCAGTACTTAGCTTCAAAAATGCTCAGATACAATATATATATATGTATGTGCACAATATAAAATACTTAGTATTTATAGCAGTTTCAGATGTCCATGTACTCTCATACTCGGTTACTCTATATCAATAAGTCACTTATTGTTTATGCATATGAACTCTTGTATTTATCCTTACCTCATCAAGCATACCAGTATATTTCACGTACTTATACATACTCTTTTTTTGTGTTATGATGTCTCATATCATAGGTTCAGGCACTCAGATTCTCGACCGCGCTTAGACAGATCCAGTCAGTAGTGGCAGATTTAGTATTGAGTCCTCATCTATTGAGGATATGTTTTTATTTCAGTAATTTAGTAGTGTTAGTATTGCATTAGTTGGAGTTAGTTGGGGGCTTGTCCCATCAACTCAATGTTCAGACAGTTCAGTTAGAGGATTTCAGACTAGACTAGTTCATAGAGTGTTTGTTTTACAGTTTTTTTTTCCAGATCTTATTATTTATCGGTATTTAGATTTTGAACCTTATGGAAATTCAACCTAATTTCTCATTTATTTTAGTATTAGTATTCAGTGCTTATAGTAGATATAAGTCATGGGTTGCTTGGGGTCCTTCACGGTTGTAAGCACCATGTAACATACGGGGTACATACTGGGGTATTACAAACTTGGTATCAGAGCCTAAGGTTCAATAGAATCCTGGAGAGTCTGAAAGATGCATCAAATAGAGTCTTGTACATGGGTGTGTAGAGAACCACACATATGGACGGGAGGTTATGAGATGTTTTATTAAAAGTTTTCATTCTTTTAGTATTCATATCGTGCAAAGGAGCATGAGCTCAAAATAAATTCTCAGTCTAATCCTTTTCTTCCTTCATGTTATAGAGCATGCATCCCAAAAAGACTAAAAAAATAAGAACTTGAAATCAATCAGCACCTTTGCCCATCAGGCAGATCCCCTACGCGAGCATGTTTCCCATGCAGAATTCAGAGTGGCATTCACTAATCTAGCCAATTCTATGACAACTCAGAATGAATGGTCGTCTTCTTTTTAGGCCAACCCAGTGGCCAATACTGCTACAGTCAGGATTCAA
>NC_061117.1:82959589-82980448 GCF_002878395.1 Capsicum annuum | reverse complement strand
AATCTAGCTGTTTAAATAGAGCTATAGTATTTACATAAAGTATCAGTTATGTCACAATCAGTAGTACTCAGTATGTTAGCAGAATTCAATAAACACAATCAGTTTTCAAAATTAGTAAAGCTTTATATCAGTCCAGTTCTATTCAGTTTAATAATCAGTGTCTTTCAGTTAGGAGTAGGATTTAGAACTGAGTGAGTGCAGGGATGACAGCTTCCCCGTCAGAGAGGTAGAGTAGTTAGTACTAGTCCTTGTACTCCATAATTGTGTAGCCAACACAAAATGATGATTATCCCATCAAAATAGGATTGACTACCTCCTAGGGGTCACTCGTTAGATTAGGCTTGACTCTGTCCAGGTATCACCCGTCAATTTAGCTTGGCATCCTATTTTTTCTAGTGTTAGTACCTGTGACATGGTATTAGCACCCTTCGAACTAGGATTATAGGTTGGACCCCTATCAGTTCAGATTTGGGGCATATAGTTTAGATGATTACCTCCTAGTGTCTCATTTTTAGTCTCAGTTTAGTTCTATAAAATTAGGACTGTCAGACACAATCACTCAGTATCAGTAATTCAGTTATTAATAACTTCAAATATCAGTTGCTCAACTATCAGAACTGAGTACTTAGCTTCAAAAATGCTCAGATACAATATATATATATGTATGTGCATAGTATAAAATACTTAGCATTTACAGCAGTTTCAGATGTCCATGTACTCTCATACTCGGTTACTCTATATCAATAAGTCATTTATTGTTTATGCATATGAACTCTTGTATTTATCCTTACCTCATCAAGCATACCAGTATATTCCACGTACTGATACATACTCTTTTTTTGTGTTATGATGTCTCATATCATAGGTTCAGACACTCAGATTCTCGACCGCGCTTAGACAGATCCAGTCAGTAGTGGCAGATTTAGTATTGAGTCCTCATCTATTGAGGATATGTTTTTATTTCAATAATTTAGTAGTGTTAGTATTGCATTAGTTCAACCTAATTTAGTAGTGTTGTCCCATCAACTCAATGTTCAGACAGTTCAGTTAGAGGATTTCAGACTGGACTAGTTCATAGAGTGTTTGTTTTACAGTTGTTTTTTCTAGATCTTATTATTTATCGGTATTTAGATTTTGAACCTTATGGAAATTCAACCTAATTTCTCATTTATTTTAGTATTAGTATTCAATGCTTATAGTAGATATAAGTCATGGGTTGCTTGTGGTCCTTCACGGTTGTAAGCACCATGTAACATACGGGGTACATACTGGGGTATTACAAACTTGGTATCAGAGCCTAAGGTTCAACAGAATCCTGGAGAGTCTGAAAGATGTATCAAATAGAGTCTTGTACATGGGTGTGTAGAGAACCACACATATGGACGGGAGGCTATGAGATGTTTTATTAAAAGTTTTCGTTCTTTTAGTATTCATATCGTGCAAAGGAGCATGAGCTCAAGATAAATTCTCAGTCTAATCCTTTTCTTCCTTTATGTTATAGAGCATGCATCCCAAAAAGACTAAAACAATAAGAACTTGAAATCAATCAGCACCTTTGCCCATCAGGCAGATCCCCTACGCGAGCATGTTTCCCATGCAGAATTCAGAGTGGCATTCACTACTCTAGCCAATTCTGTGACAACTCAGAATGAATGGTCGTCTCCTTTTTAGGCCAACCCAGTGGCCAATACTGCTACAGTCAGGATTCAAGACTTTACCCAAATGAATCCTCCCGTATACTCTGGATCTAAGTCATAAGAGGATCCACATGAGTTCATCGATTAGGTTTAGAAAGTCACAAATATTATGTGAGTGACGTCTAGTGAGAGTGCTGATTTAGCTACCTATTAGCTACAAGATGTAGTTCATACATGGTTTAAGAAGTGGAGGGTAGATAGGGGCACAGATGCAGAGCCCATAGAGTGGGAAGAGTTTGCTACTACTTTTCTAGATAGATTCTTTCCTTTAGAGCTGAGAGAAGACAAGGTACTAGAGTTCATCAATATCAGGCAGGGTAGTATGAGTGTGAAAGAGTATACCCTAAAGTTTACTATATGCTCCCCATGTAGTAATAGAAAGTAGGTCCAAAATAAGCAAGTTCATGTTTGGGATATCAGAAAGTATTGCTAAGGAGTGTCGAACAGTGATACTAATTAAGGAGATGGACATATCTAGGCTTATGGTCCATGCTTAGCAAATAAAAGAGGCTAAGAATAAAAAGAGGTAGAGGGAGAACAAGAGATCTAGAACAGGTAGTTTTAATTTCAATCAGCCTAAGTCTGAGGGTGTTAACTATTTCTAGTTTTATCCTAAAACTTCACTTTTAGCTCTATCCTCATCCATTGCTCTAGTACCTAAGTTTAGAAATGGTAACAAAGATGGGGTACTAGGATCGAAATCTCAAGGTAGTGTAAGCAGTACTAGAACAAATCCTCTTTGTCAGACATATAACGAAAACCATTATGGTATCTGCAGAGCTAGCAATGATGTATGTTTCAAGTGTGGCAAGCCAGGACATAAAGTTAAAGATTGTCCTTAGTCATGTTCACAGGGTCAGTACAATCGTCCTTCAGCTTAGTTTGATCACCCAAATCAGTAGGGTGCCACTTCCAGTGCCTCAAATGGGCAATGCCCAAATAGGCTTTATGCACTTCACTCAAAACAAGATCAGGAAAGCTCTCCTGATGTGGTCACTGGTACATTAAAGATCTTTCATTTACATATTAATGCTTTATTAGATCTAAGATATTATCTGTCTTTTGTAACTCCTTACATAGCAGTCAACTTTAAGTCAGACTAGAAATCTTAACAAAACCTTTCTTAGTGCTTACCTCAGTAGGTAAATCTATTCCAGACAGAAGAACATATAGAAATTGATTGGTACAATGTTTGAGAAAATCCTTTCAATTAATTTTAGTAATGGAGTCATTCCATTTCAGTTTCCTAGTGGACCAATCATTGAATGAAGGGGGTAGTACCTCAATTTCAGTTGATTTACGTTTGAATCTCTAGATTGAACTAGTAGAAAAAGAAGTTGAGAATTCTAAGTTAGTCAGTGTTGAGGTTGTTATATGATGATTATTGGGGCAATAGAAAGCTAAGAATTATGTATTAGAAGGAAGTACTAGCAGTGGACCTTACATTATCAAGAGTAGTCCTTCATAAGGAGTCTACTATTTATGAGTATTGTTATATCTGGGGCTCTAGAGTAAAGTGGTTTTAGTTTGATTTAGAGTTTATTAAAGGGTTCACAAACTTAGAATAATGGCTTTAAGCTAAGGGGGAGATGGTAGAACATGTAACCAAGTTAGACTTTCTGATTTTATTATTAATGTCAGTTTGTGTAGAAAAATAGTGGGAGAAGTTGATGCCCAACCAATCCTTACCTCAGTGCAAAGTTTTACACATCAGCTATAATGATATCTACATATATAGTATAATTCAACTCTATAATCATAGCTCATATTTGTGCACATTATCAAAAATCATGTATACTTATCATTCCTAGTATAAGGAGTTTTAGTTCACTCAATGTTATGAATCATGTTACATAAATACAGAAACTCCAAACTCAGGTCATGTATCTCATGACTCATGTACTCATGTTATGCTTTACATCATGCTCAGTTTCCATGACTCATGCTATACTTCTAATGATCAGCTAAATTCATATTCATGTTATGTATATCCTCAGTCTAGATCTCTTGATAAATCTATCAGGTTGATATTCTATTCCCTAGGCCTCAGTTAAGTGTCAAGTTCTGTATAATGTCCATTCATGCTTCAGGTCCTCATGTTTTAACCATCAGTGAACTCTCCTTTTCAAATAATGTAGTGATGAGAAGCTTTTTAGATAGAAAAGAGTAAATATTTCATATTAAGGAAAGATTGTTGCATACTTGTTGTAGTTATGATGATAGGCTTGAATGTCCTGATGATATGTAAGGGGCTAAATACATTTCGAAGATTTGCATAGGATTGAACATAGTGCAAGAACTCAATCCTACTCAGACCTTAGAAGGTAGAATTATCAATGACCATATTAAAGAATTTTATCCATGTGGTGATTTCTCATTCAGATGTCTTATTTAGACCATGCCAAGATCTCCTGCTCCCTAAATTCAGTAGAACATTATAGAAAGATTGCCAAGAAATGCTCTAGTTGAATATAAGTTTCCAGTATGAGTTAGTCTGTAAATCCAATAATTCAGTTTAGCAGTCAAGCAAACAAGTTTGTATGGTTTCCCATCAAAGTCTCACGAATATGCCCAATCCAAGATAGATCAACAGGTAGTTGCGAGTTCGGCTCTATTAATGTATCATGCCTCATTTTTAGATCACAGATATTTAGTCAAGAATCAGTTCGTTGGTGCCCCTTTTATTTTCTTAGTTTTTTCTCAGTATCTCAGCCAAGTCAGCATTCTTTAGGGAACAAAATATCCCAAGGAAAAGATGCACTATTAACCTGAGCTTTCATGTCCTAAATCTTCCATTTTATCTTTATGTAACGAGATCCAGTTTGAAGTAATGGGTACTCTTACGTTGACTCTCTTATTCCAATCACAGCTGTATGACCATTCCTATTGTGTCGCATGTATTCAAGGAATTAGTTCAGTTCATGATATTCAGTTTATGTATCATGTTTCAGACTAAGTCATGTTCTCATGTTCCTGTTCATACATGTTGAGTAAATGATCACAAGTTCATTAGTATTTTCAGCTTGAGGAAATAGTCTTCCTTAGCTTTACACAGTTCTATATCCAGTTACAGTTATAAAATTGGTATCTATTACCGTTGCATATTCAGTCATGCATTCATGAATAGTTTAGCCATGTACTCATGCATCAGATATGCATGTTTAGTATGAAAATTTAGCTCATTAGTAGCTTCAGTCATGTATTTCATGTATCATATATGCATGCTCAGTGTGTAAAGTCAGTCTATCAGTGTTTCTAAACTTAATCAATCTCATTCGAGGGTGAATTTTCCCAAGTGGGAGATATTGTAATACCCCATACTTCCCAAGATTTATTTAACTCTCAGTACATGAGAATTTCTATGTAAAAATTTTAAATTACTTAGTATTTTTAACTTTAGAGCTTACCAATGAGTATGAAATTCAATCAGCTTTCGAACAATATAAAATTCACTCATATCTAATACTCTGATGAAGAGTTATAGAATATTGTAAAGTAGTGTGCCAAATTGGTACCCAGCACATCACGGAGACCAACCAAATGGCAATGGTCATTTTTAAGTGAGCTAACAAGATACCACTGTATCGCACCACCATCTAATTTCTCAATTGACACTTTCCAGTGTAACTATGCAATCATGGTACGTTATGCCAAAAGGTAGATTCGCATGCAGTAAGCCGGCATGATGGTGCCATATCACGCCAAACTTCCAGTTCTCAGTCATCCAAATTCTAGTAAGCTAGCGCGATTCCACTACATCGCGCCAACATGAAAAATCAAGATTTTTATTTTTTATGATTTTAATTCAGAGGTTGTTTGGTCAATTCCTAAAATCCCTAATTAGCCTAAGCATGGGATTAAAGGCCTAAATTACCTAACAGGTAATTATTTCCTCACTTTCTCTCAAGAATAAAGTATTTTCTATCAAAAGGGAAAAAACCTAGCTTTAAGAATCAAGACTAATCCTCCATAAATCCTTCAAGAACTTCAAGAATCCATAAGATTCTAGTATGTTAGGTGTTCATTCATGGGTTCCATTCACCCATGCAGTATAAGAACCCTTTTTAAACATATAAGATCGGAGATTCATGATTTCCATGTTTGAATTAGATTGAATTCATGTTCATGATATTAGTTAGGTTTCAATCCATGATTTAATTGCTAGTTTCATGAAAATTGAATAGCATATGTGATGAATATGTGATTATCTTTATAAACCCTTGAATTTACAAATTGATTAATGTATTATGATGTTCATGTGTTTGCCATTATCAAGTGAATAATCCATGCTCCCCAAATTTTTGCTAAATTGCCTATGTGAAGTAAATAGTGGAATCATGATGTCATTATGTTATCCCAATCATTTGCAAGCTTATGCCTTGCAAGTATTTGATAAAATATCTCTATGGATGAATTATGAACAAGTGAACATTGTTATTGTTTTCAAGATCATGTTATGTTTTACTCTTCATGCTATCGAGTCTAGGGGGCATTTAATACCAAAAAATCTAGCTGTTTATCTAGAGCTACAGTAGTTACAAAATAGTATCAATCATGTCACAATCAGTAGTACTCAATCTGTTAGCAGAATTCCATAAACTAAGTCAGTTTTCAAACTCAGTAAAGCTCAATATAAGTCCAGTTTAGTTCAGTTTAATAATCAATGTCTTTCAGTTGGGAGAAGGATTTAAAATCAAGCGAGTATAGGGATGAAGGCTTCCCCGTCAGAGAAACAGAGTCGTTAGTAGAAGTTCATGTACTACAGAACTGTGTAGCCAGCACGGGATTAAGATTCACCCATCATACTAGGCTTGACTATCTCCCAATAGTCTCCCATTGGTATAAATCCCTGAGTCTGGTACCTAGAATGGTACACGGTGCCCATGACCTCGAAAGACCAAAAACTAACCCATTACTGATATCTATAACAGAGCACTGCATGATATACTGTATAAATGTGAAATATAATCTATAAGGCCGTAAGGTTCAATATTGGAATATGTCTGATAAAACAATATCTAAGCAGGTATAGAAATACCCAAAATTGAAATAAACTATCTGAACATACTGTAGTTTAAAAGTCTCTAAACTGTCTAAAAATGGTGTAGTTGATGGGACATGTCCCCAACTAACTATGAACTACTGAAATAAACTAAGTACTAAAGAAATAAAATAATTAAATAATAATATCCTCGAATGATGAGAACTCACTGCTAACTCTGACTGCTGACTGGAATGCTACTGATACTTTGGAGCTTGTGCTTCTGAACCTATGTTATTAAACAACCATAGCAAAAATGCATCAGTATGATTGAATAAACTAGTATGAAAGTGAACTAGGCTGAATGCAAAGGGTTCATTTTCATGAACAATACTAACTAACTGTATAACATGAATGTGAGAATACATGCATGGATAAGTAACTGCTACTGAATACTTGGTAATACTGACTACTGAGTCTGAATATTGATAACATAAAATACTGATACTGAAATAACTGATACTGAGTAGCTGTATCTGACAGTCTAAATTTTGATGCAACTAGCTGAGTTCCATATTGTACTGAGTGATTGTATCTGACAGTCCTAATATCTGAAGAACTATCGGAGTTCCATTACTGAGACTGAGAGACTTATCTGACAGTCCTAATTTTATAACTAAAACTGGGGGAGAATTCATCTAACCGACATGCCCCCAATAAGTTATTACAACTGAGTTGGGGTCTAATTTGTAACCCTAATTAGAAGGGTATCAATACCTCACCACTGGTAAGGATAAGCTATGAGTGACCCTCATCTAACAGTATCCCCAAAGGAGAATGGTGGGATCCTTATCTGACAGTATTAATCCACCTCATCAACCATCGACTGACAGTGTTGATGTCTCAACCTATGCTGGCCACATAGTTTTGGAATGCAAGAATTGTTTTACAGAATCACACCCTCTGTTGACAGTGTCTGCTCCTATCCTTGGGTTAACTCGGTGTTGAATCCTATTTCCATATGAATAGACACTGAACTGGATTGGACTGATCTGTTACTGATTGTATTAATTAACTAGACTGAACTGAGTTCACTAGATTCCGTTGACTGATGGAATACTACTGAGATCTAATAACTGATTGAGATTTTTGAGTACTGAGATTACTTGATTAATGAGATTATTAAGATTACTGAGATTACTGAGTACTGTACTGATACTGAATTTATTGAGTTTTCCTAAGTCATGTGACTGACTAAATTCTATGATCTTGGCTTGACCGAGAGTATTGTGAAAACTGACACTGGCTCTAGGCACATAGCTAAATTATCGTGTACAAGTACCCCCAGAACTTGATAGAAGGAAACTGACAAGGCATGACATTCTTGAATAAATGACCAACATCAACAATCTATAATATAATAAGTTGGGGATTTCATAAAGTACATGGTTATCATAATCGCATACATGGTAGGAATGCATATAATCAATGTCATAATTTCATACTCTAACATCATGAGCATTTCAATAAACATCTACATTGCACATCAATAGCATGGGAGTCATTTAAACATAAGGGTAAAATATGCACTTATCATACGGATCACAATTGAGCTATAATACACAATTTCTATCCTCTTAGACATTTTATCAAATACCTTAAATGCACAACTTAGGGCATAGTTGTAATCATCAAATTACACATCATAAAGAACTCAATTCACAGATTTCAACTTGCATGCTAACGTAGTTTTATGAAAAACACATAAAGACCCCAACTTGGGAATCATACAATAAGATAAACATGGTTGCAAACAACCCACAACATAAAAATCATGATTTATAATTTGAAATAGGATTTTTGAACTTTATGGATGAAAGGAATCCATAAATCAACACTATGCATACCTGAAAATCTAAATTCTTAAAGTTCTTGGAAAGATTCTTGGAATTTGCCTTGATTTCTTGAGATAGGGGTTTTGCCTCTTGAGGGAAAATGACACTTTTTCTTCAGAGAAAGTGAGGAAAAGTGATATAATAGGATTTTTAGGGTATAATTTTATGGTTAAAGGCTGATCTGGGTCATGGAAAAAGAGCCAATTGCCCTTAGAAAGTTTTTACTTTTATGACTGAAAACCCAATTTGGGAACCTTGTGCGACACGGCTCTATCGCATCGTGCCACTAGATATTTCCAACTGGGAACTAGGCTGATAACGTGATGTGGTGAAATTGCATTACAATACTGATGGGACCTAGAATCTTACAGCGATACGGTGGTATCACGCTGAGACACTAGAAATTGACAACTATGGATTTGATCCTTTACATTACGCGCCATAATCTTGGAGACTCATTGGACTTTGATGATTCCTATTTTGGCATACTCCGCGATGTGTTGATGTCTCAGGTGGCACATTGTCTTACTAAAATGGCTTTAACTCTTCACCAGGGTGTCGGATTTGGGAAAATTTGGTATCGACAAAAAGTTTATTAAATTTCCCACGCAACAAAAAGTCAAAATCTTCAAAATTCCACATATATAAAAGTGGATTCATCCTTTAAATCACGTCTTTAACATTTTTAAGATGATCTTAAGTTAGGTAGAAATATGAGATATTGTAGTTTGATTAGGCTTGACTCCACCTAGGTGTTACCTATTAGTTAGGCTTGGAATCTTGGTTTTCCATTATTAGTACCCCTGGCATGGTATTATTACCCTTCCAATTGGTGACACAGGTTGGACCCCTATTAACTAAGATTTTGGTAGGTCGATTAGATGATTACCTCACACAGTCTCAGTTTCAATATTAGTTTAGAACTCAGTTTAGTTTTACAGAATTAGGACTGTCAGACATAGTCACTCAGTATCTGTAATTTCGTTATTAGTAACTTTAGAGATCAGTTACTCAGTTATCATAACTTAGTATTTAGCTTTAGAAAAGCTCAGATATAGTATATATATATATATGTATGTGCATAGTATTAAATACTCAGTATTTATACCAGGTTCAGTTATCCATGTACTCTCATATTTGGTTACTCTATATCATTCAGTCAGTTACTGTTCATGCATATGAACCCTTGCATTTAGCTTAACCTCATCTAGCATACCTATACATTCCACATACTAATGCATACTTTTTCTTTATTCTATGATATCTCATATCGTAGGTTCGGATGTTAAGGTTCTCAATCGCGCTTAGATAGATTTGGTCAGCAGTCGGAGCTTTAGGAGTGAGTCCTCATCTATCGAGGATATTTTATTATTTCAGCAATTCAGTAGTTTCAGTAGTGCATTAGTTGGAGTTAGTTGGGGGCTTGTCCCATCAACTCCATATTTAGACAGTTCAGTTAGAAGCTTTCAGACTAGACCAGTTCAGACAGTGTTTAGTTTTTCAAATATTTATACTAGATGTTATTATTTATTAGTATTTAGATTATGAACCTTATGGAAATTCAACCTAATTTTCCATTTATTTTAGTATTATTATTCGGTGCTCACAGTAGATATCATTCATGGGTTAGCTTGTTGTCCATTGGGGTTGTAAGCACCGTGTAGCATTCGGGGTATAGACTCGGGGCATTACAGGTCTTGTATTTAAGTATAATTTATCTCTAGTTTGTCTTTTTATATCTTAAGGAGTTAAGCTTACCCACCAAATTTAGGTTGGGCTAGGTTCCATCATTAGCTTGGATTCAGAGTTATGGAAAATCTCTACTTTTAAACTTTTTTAATAATTGGCACCTAGTTTTTAGGAAAAATTAGGAATTCATAATGTTAAATTCTATTTTGGTCTTTTCAAAATGAAATTTTTAATAAGGATTTTGGTTACTCAAATAAAAGGTGTAAATGTAACAACTCATTCAGTTGTTACTTAATTATCTACATTAAGGGCATGAAATTTTTTATCTTTCACTCTCCAATATGCATTTGAGTCCAAAATAGAAATTACTTTGTTCATTCTACCACCTCAAGCTTTCAAGCTATGATTTCATCTCTCCTTTTTGTGTAATACTCGATAAAATTTACTTTTTTCATGAGTATTAACATAAATTAATTAGTGTGTAATTTTATAGGCTATAAATTAAGTTCTTAAAAACTCCTATCACAATGTTAAGTCTGAAGTGTCCGTGCCAGTTGAGTTTGTAAGTTTATACTAGGGTCAACTATAAAGGATAACCTAACATAAAATATAAAGAGTTACGTCATCCATGGTCTACTGAATTAAAGGTCTTTTAGACTTTTTAAAATGCCATCATCCATTTGATAATACAACATCAAAATAAAAATTTATGTCTATTTTATCGAATGGAATCTGTGCTAAAAAACTGATGCCACGCAATAGGATTAGGGTACTGTAGTGGGGCTACTGCAATGACAATTTGGTAATTTATAAGCCTCCCTTTGAAAATTTACAAGTTATAAACTCAAAACATCATTCCACAATCCTATATAGGTAATTTTCCCAAAGCTATGCTAAAAGAAATTATTGTGATAAATTTTCCTTCATCTTTTACTTATATTAATCCAATTATATCTTAGAAATTGTAGAGTGATCTTTAATAGTTGAATTCCAAAATAAAACCCTAGAATCATGAAATTTTGAACCCTAGGTTCTTGAGATTTTGGGGAGAAACCTATGGGTCTGGGAATTATCACCTCGAATTAATTAGAGATCACAAAATAACTCTATTTAGTATGAAATTATGGTTTTAGAACATGATTAATGGTGATAGAAAACCCCGAGTTAATAAAGAATAGAATCATTATCTTGAATACTTATGAAAAAAGGGTAACTGGAGTAGAAACTCTATTAATTGGAATAATATGAGTATAATAGAAATTTTTAATGATCAAATAACCCTTAGGTGATGTTATAGACCAAGAAAAAGTATAGGATTAGGGGGTTTGAATTTCCAAAATATTTATTTTAAGAGTATTTGAGTAATTATTGTTATTTTTTCATGTTTATTATATGATTAAGCATTCTAAAAATGTGAAGGAATGAAAGAGCATTCACGGTATAGCTTGCTTATTGCAAAACCTCTAAATTGAGGTATATTATGATTTATGAATAGTGACTCTACTTTGTTAAGCATATACATTATGTAGAATTGATTGGAGAATGTGTGATTAGACTATTGAGCATTATGTTAGTGTGGATAAAAACAAAACTAATGATATAAAGATATAATATGTGTTACAATGTGCTTATATATGAAGACCTTGAGTTGTGATATATTTTTGAATGACTTTCATGATCTATTGTAAAATAAAATTTGTAGTGTATAATATAATGGTAATCTATTTGTGTGTGATGTGTTATGGCTACTTATTTGCTATACTGTAAATTGGCACGGCATGTTGATTATGACTGAAAAAACAAAATAGTGTTCTATCATAAGGTTTGAGAAAGTCTTGACTAGACAGTATAACATAACTTATTGTAAGATGAATAAACTATGGTTATTATTGTATGTGGTATATTGATTACGGTTTAATTGTGGTATGACATTAATTAAGATGGAAGTTGAGGATTTAATTGTGTTGTATCTAGGGATAAATTATAAACTCGTGGAAGTATGCATTTATGTACATATTTATAAAATTGGTTCTTAGACTTAATTTTATATTGAATTTGTGCTCTTAATTGATTATTTGTTGATTAGTTTTTAGACATGCTTATGGTTGATAAGTTGTTATTTTATAATGCTCGAATGAATAAACTATTTATTTGTTTTTGGGACATGTTTTTAAGTGATAAAATTTGAAAAAATAGTTTAAAGAGCATTAATAATAAACTTTCTTGATGAATTATATTTGATATTATGAAATAATTGATGTTGCACATTTGATCTTTGGTTCTAGTTGTTGGATTGAGGTGGTATAAAGGAGTAATGTTAAAATAAAGGTGGTACAATATTTGGTTTGGGATAAAGGTGGAAAGACATAAAGTTTTTATTATGATTTGGTACATGGAAAAAGCTCATCCCCTAAAGGTTATGTCTAGTGGGCAACTATAAGTCCTATATCATGGGTGTACAGTATAACTGGAGAGTTTGACGATTACTTTAGTGGATTGTTTTATATTTAATGATATATTATTGTTCCTTGTGTCAATCAGTTATTTGATGAGATATTACAGTTTTTTGTCTGGGCAAGTTTTATTGAGGAGATACTTATTATTCCTTCTGGTGACCAATTTATGTTGTGTACTATGCTATAATTTCTTGTGTGAGGAGATCCTTGATATGACAACTTGGTAATATGATTATGAATGTCTTAATGTCCTATATTTTAAGTTGAAACGGTGTAATTTACCCCTGTATGAAATTATTGATTGAGCATTATTAAATATTTTTGATGATTTGAATGTCTACTTAATGAATTGAAAGCTTACCTAATGAATTGAATGTCTAGGTGATGAATTGAAACCTTACGGGAATACTTGAATGTCTACTTGATGAATTGAATGCTTACATGAACACTTTAATGTCTAGTGATGAAGTGAAATCCAACTTGATAAATTAAATATCTACTTGATGATATGAAAGCTTACTTAATGATTGAATTCTAATTGATGACCATTTATATTTTAAATCAACAATTGGATGTTCTAGTTGCAGTACTTAATTCTCATTTTGTTGGGTTTTCATAAGTTGTGGGTGGAGGAGTATGATGGATTATATTTGATGTAAAAAGTGATGTATTATGGGAGACATTAAGTGTAATTGTATATGGGAAATATCAGCGGTACAAATGCCTACTAGTAATGAATTGGATACAACTAAGTCAGTGTGAACAATAATAAAATTACTCTCAGGTGATATAAGAGAGAGAGATATCATAAGTGGGTGAAAGTGATGTAAAATAAATTTTTAATCGTCATATTTATTTATTTTGGGTTTTGCATGAAATAATCCTGGTCATCCGATGATATCTCCCCTACTGGTGGTTGTACTAATAATATTCTTCCTACATCTTTTTGATCTTTAGATTAACTGGATTTTTCTTTGAGCAAGTTGTCTTTTATTTTGGTTTATATTGGGAATTACGTTTTGAGCTTAGTGTATCAATGATATCCATTGAGTGCTTGGTGATTTGGTGCTCATGAAACACTTTTGTATGTTTTTTTCATGCAGATCTTAGATCAAGTCAGCTTTGTAGATCTTATTCATTCTATAACCTGCGGTGAGCTGATAAAGTCTTGAGACTTATTTTTATTCCTTCTATATAAATATCTGAATTTAGTATATTTTTCATATATTTGTATTGATATATATTGCTACTCTTTAACATAGTAGCACTTATGCCAGTGAAACCAGGTCTGGGGTTGGGTATTATTATTTAATTTTGTTCTCTTTGTTTCCTCGCAGGGCCTAGTTCATTTATTTTATATTGTATATGTATATAGTGGTCCATTGTCCCCATTTATATTTTTGTTATTGTTTTTAACTAATTACTTATCATATTTGGTTATGACTTTTGTTTTCCTACAGGCAGTTATAGTAGGTGCCAACATAGCTCGATTATAGGACAAAACAGCACAATGCTAATGCCTACATATATCTGATCATTTCATTTATATTGTCACACCTTAAATTTTGATGGGGTAGATAAGTACCAAATGAACATATATACTTTACATATAATCTGACAGATTATATATCAATTATCTGTGTACTAATGTAAACTGATAAGGATGATACATGCATATATCATGGCCTAATATTTGAAAGATTTATGTACCAATGATAACTGATAATGATGATACATTCATATACCATGACCTATCACTGATTGATACAAAATAGTCCTACTATAGTGTCCAAAATCATCTAAACGATTAGGAAGCTATGAAACTATCAAGTCCTCAATTAAGGTTTACAGTGCAAATATATACTACTATGAGTGTATTATCTCTAAACTGGATCTAGGGGCAATAAAGTTCCCCAACTACTGTGCTCCTACACAATAGTGGCTACTATGGAGGTTGCCGCTATGTCTAATAATTTTTGTATTTAAAAGAATACAAAACCTTATGTTGTAGAGCTGTCAGTACATATATAGAATGTACAAATAAGTAAATAAGATAGAATAACAAGTATAAATAAGATTAAAAAAAAGAAAGAATTAATTCTATGCTTATCTAATATAAAAGTATGAAACATGTCCTCCAAAGCCTGAATAATCTGCTCTGACTAACAATCTGTCTGAGAGTGAAAGTTTATACTAATATCCAGTAAAATGTCTAACCTTTGTTGTATGGAACTCCCAAAGTATGAAGTGAACTAAGTACCTCTATCTAATATGATTGAAATGGGTACACCATGCTACTAAACTATCTCTAGAATAAAGATCCTGGCCAACTTCTCAACATGGTAGTTCACTTAATCAGTATAGAGAAGCTGATTTCGATCTAACCATAATCACCCAAATATGAGTCAAATTTTACAACATCCAACCAAACACCATATTAGAAAAATATCATCTTAAGTAATGTAAGCATAACAAATATTAGAATTAGTAGTATACCATATTTTCACTATTTTTATACATACTACTAAATGACTACTTATTGTTGGAAGAAAGCATAGATGTTTTCACATTTTAACTTAGAAGTGAATTTAATAAAGTATAAGGCAAACCAGCCAAAAAGTCCATAGTGAAGAACTCCTACTTCCATTCATGTACAAGCATTCTTGAGTCATTTATACCACTGTCTCTGGTGCTCATGCTTTATCTGTTGGCAATTCAAACACTTAGCCATAACTCCATGAAGTCCCTCTTCATTCCACATCACCAAAAATGTTCTTACGGTCATGAGACATTTTTACTTCTCCAAGATGAATATAGTACCTTTAAATGTAAGACTCTCCATGATCAATTTAGTCAAGTCACCCACTCTAGGATCTAAAATCTGATGCTTGATCATCATAGTCCATTTCGTATCAAGAATTGATTCCTTCACTTCACCACATATCACCTTATCTTGAACATTACACAAGTTCCTATCCTCAAACAGTCTATACTGTGTCTAATCTATCAAAAAGGAATGCACCTCGACAAAGATATGAACTTTGACAGGCTCAGACATATTAAGTCATATGAAGCTATTGGATTGACACTGAACATTCATAGCTTACAGTTGTGGATAGGCCACCAAAAAAGAAAGCACCCATACTCAGTAACATCTACTCAAGGCGTCTGCCATTATATTGGCCTTACACAAATGATTGATGATTGTTATGTCATGGTCCTTTAATAACTCCAACTACTTATATTGTATCAAATTCAAATCATTCTAGTTGAATATATACTAAAGGTTTCGATGGTCGGTAAACATCTCATAACAAACTGCGTACAAGTATTTCCACTACACTCTTAAAACAAATATTACAAGGCCATGATGTTTCCTTTTTTACAGCCAAATCAAAGACATGAGTGAGGTAGAATTTCTCATGGTTATTCATTAGCTCGAAGCATAGGCTATAACCTTTCATTTTTTCCTCAACACACCCCAAGTCCAACTCCTGAAGCATCACAATATACTTTAGAACCTTTGCCATTAACAACAAAGGTCAATATAGGCGCTGAAGTCAACAAATTCTTGAGATTTAAAAGCCTTCATCACACTCATCTGACAACTAAAAGACAACAATCTTCTGAGTCAATCCATTAAAAGAGCTGCAATAGTATAGAAGTTATGAAAAAATAGATTGTAGAATCTATCCAACCTAATAAAGCTCCAAAGTTTTGTAGGTGAGGTAGGATTGAAGATAAGTAAGGAAAATAGAAAAAATATCCAAAGACATAGTAAGGTCAGTACAAAGCCTCTAGAAAAATAGTAAGAGTACGATGTGTATCTAAAATACAATAGCCTCAAATAGAAAGACTATCATAAATAGAAGGAGAGAAAGTAAGATCCACCTCCAAAAACTCATCCTATCTCCAAACAGAATTGCCAACAGCTAGTACTTGGTTCTATATTAGAAGAAGATGTAGAAGTACATTATAAGTAAAAAAACAATGAGTACTAGGTAGGAATCATTATTTGATGGATTTAAATAATAATATAAATACAATAATATATGTGATAATAAACTAAGGTCAGTGAAAAGGGCCAACGTGGAACAGTGCTCTAAATACTGAAAGTAAATAACCAATTAAATAATATCAAAGAGAACATGGCTTACTATAGCCTAAATGGGGACCCATAAGCCCAAAAAGGGCATACAAACATAAATAATCCTACTGGGCCCTTATAAGCCTGAAAGATGCTATGAAGAAGGAAATTTGGATAGTAATGCTAATATAACATCCAAAACTCAAAATCATCATCGTGGATCCTCCCATACCATAATCATCAGACTTGAACAAGTTCCATAACCATGATAAGCAATCCCTCAATGCTAAGATTTAATTGGAAATATTATTATGAATACCAAACTCAAACAAAAAAATAATATCATTATGGATGTCAGATTTGAACTTGTCTTATTATGTCACGACCCAAACTAAAAGACTGTGCGAGCACCTACGCTATCTAAGTAGGTAGGAGAACCCTTATTACCTAACTAAAAATTTGTAGAAGACTTCTGTTTTTAAGAAAATAAAGGATTAAATATAATAAAGTAAGTTCAACATGAATAAATCATTTTTTTTCAAAAAGTTCTTAAAATTGTACTTCACTACCCTAAGACTAGGTCAAACGTGTACAAGAGCTACCTATTACAGAATAGAAAAACAGTCAAACTAATAACATAAAGAATCTAACATCTACCATGAAAGAGGTGCAGAAGTTAGTGTTGAATATCACCATTGATCGAGTAACTGCAAATTAACCTTTATCCAATGTACATTCCAAGAAAGAAAGTAGAAGAGTAGGGTCATTAAAGACACACATACTAGTAGTCATCATTGGTCAGCCAGTGTTAGTTTATATAATCATAAAATAGAATCAAAGAAAAGAAAGCATGAAATCTTAAATGGAATGTAATTCAACAAAGATTGTAATATCATTATAACACTTTCCCTGTATAATTTATAATTCTCCAACTCTATCAACATGATTATATTCACCACTAGCATAGTCCAACCTCATTAATCCGCACCATCCACCACAGTGCTACACTAAACCATCACTATCACTCCTTTATTTACATTACCTTTTTTTACTACCCGCATTGATAGGATAAACCTAATAATCATAGACAACTCACACTAAACTCTTGGGATGATAATGAACCACTCTTTTATAACATTAAGAAATAATAAATAGCTATTCAGGTAAACTATTATTATGATAACTACTAATGAATCAAGTTGACCAACATATAAAAACTAAAAACACATTTTAACTTATCCAAGAACATGTCACAAAATTAATATCAAGGATACAATCAAGTTGGAAAAACAATACAACTATATTTTAGTAAGACACATTAAAGAACTCAAGTATCATTAACAAATATATACATACAATTGAAAAAGGATTAATTCAATTATTGAAGTTTGAGATCATTTCTTTGGAATTATTCATAGGATTCATCACTTGGGAAAACTTCATTATCAATTCCTTTATTATTAGTATAATCACCATGCCGGCTAGTTGCATTCTATCCAATCACATCTCACAACAATATAGAAATTTAATGTCGGTCACATTACTACTAACAATCTTTTCATAAATAACAAGTATGTCCTTTTAAACCTAACATTAGAAAACCATTAGCTTATTATCATCTTATTAAACCCCCATTACATTAAAAATTAGCACTAATCTGCACACTTATTCTAAGGGAATTATTTTGGCACAACTAGTCAGAACCTGTAGGGGACAATTTTAGTCTATGTAACATACATGTGTGGTACCCAATCCTAAATAAATAAGTAACATCAGCATACATATTCATAGTATCATGGTACCAGATACTTCATAAATAAGTAATATATATATATATATATATATATATATATATATTTGTACCAGCATGGTGCCTGATCCTTCATAAATAAGTAATACTAATATTCATATTAGTACTGGTGTGGTACCTAAACCTTAAAAAATAAGTACTATCAATATTCATATTTATACCGGCGTGGTACCCGATCATCAATAACTATATTATACACATTTTATCAAATTCACATTATCTCTTAAGAATCAATACAACGTATTAAATTTACAAGTGCGCTTAAAATAATAAGGCAATTCGATCATGTTTTTTCATTATCAACATTTTGACCCTCTCACGGACATTATTTCAATAATTCATCATGATCATCTTTAAGGCATTCATGGATTTAATTCAAAGAGGTAATCATTGTCAAACAAATG
Source organism: Capsicum annuum (assembly GCF_002878395.1). Classification (NCBI taxonomy): domain Eukaryota; kingdom Viridiplantae; phylum Streptophyta; class Magnoliopsida; order Solanales; family Solanaceae; genus Capsicum; species Capsicum annuum. Next base: position 82,961,429 of record NC_061117.1, on the reverse strand, counting down.
ACTCATAGGCACAATTCAATAAATTATCATTATCACCAATTTAGCCTCTAATAGGTATCTAATAGATAAAGTATTTTTATTAGTAGCAAAACGTGAATATCATAAAATAAATCACAATTTAACACTTAGGCATACAAGTCGCTACTGGAGCCTTAATTACTAATTAATTATTAAAATAGAACTGCCTTCTTAAATACCAAAACTTGTGTTCTAACATCATCAACTATAACCAGCACATTTAAGCGTATCATTATCCTCAACCTATTTTCACATAATACAATCATCACACTAATTTAAGTCATCTAATCCTTAGATATTGCTATGCTCATCGATATTCAATCTTAACATAATTCTCCTCATCTTATTATTGCACAACACATACAACTTAATACCATTATAACTCAACTAGGTTCTTTACTAAATAACTAAATAACATTATTTCCACATAGTAAATTTACAACAATGTCCTTTCGGGCAAATAACACATAATATCATAAATAACACATAATCAATCAACAATTTAATTTTTGGTATTAAAGTAAATTTCTTATGTCTCTATCCACCTCAACTCTATGCCCGAAGGATTAGACATACTTCCTCTCATCAATTATATTTTATGAAAATATAAAATAAAAAAATCTTTGAATCATTAACCTAGCCTACGTAGACACCCCAAGATTTTGGAAAAATCAAGTCATAGCAAGGGTACACTTTCTTTTTATTCATGTCTTGAAACAATCAATGATCTAAAAATCAAGCTACAATTAGAGTAATTAAATAATTACTCTTAAAACAAATATCTTGGGGATTCAAACCCACTAATTATATTCTTAATTCAAGTTCTACATAGTTCTCCAAGGTCAATTAACAATTAAATAGTTTCTTTTAAGCTTAATCCATTTCCATTAATGAAGTTTTTATGATAAGGATGTCATCTTTATGAAATTAAAGGTTCCTAACCATCAAAATTCATAATCTAGTTTAAAATATTCATGTTAGGAATCTTTAATTTACAAATTAGAATAATCTAGGTTATATTGAAAACACCTATAAGTTTTCCCGCAAAGAAACTCCACCATTAAAGGTCTTTTTAAGGATTATATGATGTTAAATGATTAAAAGATGAAGAAAATAATGGAAAAACTTACATCAATGAAGGACTTTTGAAAAATCACCTCTCCAGGGTTGGGGACTAAAATTTGGGGGTTTTAAACCTAAAATATAGCTGAAGCTAATTTAAATACCATCAGAATATTTGCTGCATCGAAATCCCGTTTAAGCCCAGATAGCACTTAGTAAAATAGTCATAACTTTTTACTCCAACTTGGGATTAATGAAAGATTTATTTTGTTGGAAAGAGGACTCAAAGATCTTTAATTTGATATGTATTGGGTCCCATAAATATCTATATTTTGTGAGATATGGTCATTTGAATTTTGCCATATTAGAAACCCATGTCAAAACTGTATCGAAAAGAAGTTTTGAACTTTACTTTGTGTTAGAGATATTGTATGACCCTAATTCATACTGAAAGAACTTTTAAAATAAGGTGTTGATGTTATTACTCTTGAATACTTAAACTCATTGGTATTGAGTCCATCTAGACACATCAAAAGATTTAAATCTTAGCCGAAAAGCTTGAGGTGACACATTAAGTAGAATGATGACTAGTTTGGACTCAAGCTAATATTGTGGAATGAAAAATCAGATTTTTCATGAAGTTAACATGTATAGTTTTGTAACGATGAAATGGGTTTTTACATAATATCATAACTGTCGGAATTGACTCATACTTAGAATCATAATACAAGCCCACACCAACTCAGAATATCTCTAAGTT
>NC_061117.1:82834357-82956589 GCF_002878395.1 Capsicum annuum | reverse complement strand
CACAATATTAGAGTTTTCCCCTTCCAACAAGCCTCTGTATAATGTCACACTATTAAAATAATGATCTACGAATTAGTATTAGAATAATGATACCAATATAATATTCTAATGCTTTGTGTCCAAAATTGAGTAAAAATATAATATGGGGTCCACTTGTGGAATCACACTTTCGAAACTGTCAACATGTTTCCCCATGCTCAAGGATCGTTTACCCTTAAGAATGAGTAAATTCAAAGCTTAAATGATACTCAATTCAACCCATCAAAGAACTAGGAATTTATGATTAAATCACAAATTGTATGATAACTTAAAAGGATTACCATGAGGAAACAACTTTCTCAAGCTCACCAACCCACCATGATCACCCAAGGATCAACCTCCTAATTTCCTGATCCCTCTATGGTTATAAATCTCTTGGGACTTGGACAAAATAAGGTAAATGATAAAATTTAATGCCCCAGCACTTACTGCTAAAATGACCATTTGATCTCTTAAGTGATCGCCGCTAAGCGACTCATGGTTACTTAAGTGACAGCAACACCTGGTCGACCTCTACTTTAGAAGATAACACATCTAATATGTGATGCCTGCTAAACAGATAGGACCTTCACTAAATTGATAAGGTGTAACTAGCCTTGGTCGTTAAAGCAAAACTTTGGCAGCTAAAGCGAACACCGATTAGGAAGTTGCACCAACTAAACTTGTGTTTCAGTTTCCATCGACACCTTAGAATTTATTTGGAATCGTCTGAACATAAAAAACAATGTTACCCTATAAATTTTGACATTCCATCCTCAACGACACTATCAAGAATTTCATCTAGAGTCGTTTACATGTGGGCCCGACACTCAAGTGCCACTTTTACTAAAATCCTTCCCATAGCCCAATATAAGTTCAAAAGTCTTGGGACCCAAACCAAAGGTACCTTTGGTGTAAAATTGGCATTATATAGCTAAGGAATCAGTTAGAATTGGCATACGAGGCCGTTAACTTGAATTTACACTTGATAGGAAATCGTTACTATCAATAACTTCAAAATAGGGAATTGTCTCTATGACTAAACAAACTTCTCATTAACCAAACTGTTGGCTTAAACATGTCATAAATGACTTAGGGCAGCTATAGGAAAGCTCTAAATAAGAAAGAAGTGTTAAAATACAAAAAATAACCTGACGGTTCATTACAGACCTCATTCGACACCACATGCCCCAAGAATAACATGGAACAAAATCAAAACTCACACTTTAAGAACTATGTGTACTACTTCTCCACCCTTAACTTCTGGAGCACAATCCTTTAATGATTTACATGATCTGTCTCAATAGTAAAATACACAAAGATGAAATTGATTAAAAGAATAACAAAGGAATCACGATGGGGCCAAAATACTCAATTCATAAACTTTATATTTGTTGAAGAGACATTAATCAATTGAAATGAAATCACTAAGAACTCATAATGCTCGTATTATGTTTTAAAAAATGTCTTAGGGGTATCTAAAGCCCTAATCATCAATTGATGGAACCACAACCTTAAATCAATCTTCAAAATACTAAACAACCTAGAAACTAATAAAATAAGTTATCAATATGTAGAGAGGATATGTATTCTTTATGGTTACCTTGTTCTACTGTCGATAGTCGATGCCTATACATATAAAGCTATTTTTTATTCCTATACAACACAAAAGCACCCGATGATGAAACTCAAGGTTAAATGATTTCCATACTAAAAAAAACCCTATAACTAGTTTTTCAAATCCATCAGAGACATACTATAAAATGGAATCAAAATAATCATGGTGCCCGACTTGAAGTAAATACCACAATTAAAGTTTCTATCATGATAAAAAATTGGTAAATCAGTACAAAATGTATCTATTAGGCCTTATCTAAACTTACTGAAACCTAAAGGATATATGTCAGCTCTAGTATCTCGCACATAAGGAAAATAATATTGACAACCCTTCTCAACCATCCTCTTCACTCAAAAACAAATAACCCCTTATGCTACGAACCTTGTGTACCCTTCTACTATAACCTTGGTACTCTCATATGACGACATGATTCCATGGGTCTTGATGTCACCTACTTTAACCCACCATTAAGTAAGTCAAATTGTAGCCCAAAATTAAAAATAATGAGCTAATCAATAGAACATAAGGTAACTACAAAAATTACCCAATTAATGAGATTACAAGCCATGAAATATAAAGGGTTATAAGGCAACTGAAGATAAATATGAAAAAATAGTAGAAATATCCTATGACCCAGTAAAGTCCTAATAAGAGCCTCTAAAAAAATATTAAGAGTACTATAAGTATAAAATTTACAATAGTCTTGAATAGAACGACCATTAAAACTAGAAGAAGGAGAGAAAGTCAGCTCTGACTCTGATGGCTTACCCTATCTCCAAACACTAACAAGCACTAGTACAGACATCAATGATGGTTTATAGCACTCAAATTTGCATTAAAAAAAGATCCAGAAATAGAATATGAGTACCAAAACAACAAGTTCTACATTGGCATCATTAACCGACTAATCTAAATCATAATATAAGTACAATAGATTTGAGATAATAAACTAAAGTTAGGGAAAAAGGAAAACCTAAAATAGTACTCCATATTCTTAAATAAAATAGTCGAGTAAATAATATAAACGTAAAAATGATCAATTTAGCCTACTGGTCCCCATAAGACCTGATGGTGTACACAAAATTAAAAAATCCAATTGGTCTCCTATAAGCTCGATGGATGTAACTACGAAGGACATATCGATGAAGACATTAATAAAATGTCTTAACCTAAAGACAATGACCATGAATCCTTCCATACCATAAATACCAGACTCAAACCAATCCCACAACCATTATAAGTAACCCCTCAATGACAGTGTAATACCCCGTATGTTTCCAAGCTAGGAAATGAATCATTTCTCCTACATATGAAACCTCATATCCTATGATTCATATTTGAGTACATGATTTACAATGATTATCCTAGAGATAATATATCTTATGATGTGTTAAGCATGCTCATGTAGGTCACTCAGAGTAAGGCAAGTTAATAGCTTTTAGATCCATCAAGTTTTAGTATGTGATTTTGTAAGAGTGACCTTTGAATGAGGATAACTTGATTTATATATGATATTTTGGTAGATTTAAAACCACCAAATTGTAGAGAATCAAATTATCTTTCTAATATTTCCAATTTTATAAAAATTCAACACCCGAGCAAGAAGTTATGGCCCTACAAAGTAGAAGTGTGACGCATTAACAATCGAACATGGCTACTGGCATAAGTCTGCGACAAGTTCTGCGGCGCACACCCTCAAGTGTGTGATAGCATGTGCGACACGCACCTTAGTTTATGCGATAGGATGTGCAACGCAAACCTTAGCATGTGCGATGAGGCGTGTGTCACACACTTATGATTTCAGCCATGAAAAACACTTAGTTTTTGAGTTATTTTAAGGATAATTAAGTCTTTAACACTCCTTACACGTCCCAATACTTAACCTCACAAAATTTATAGCTTCTAATCATAATAAAACCCTATTAACATCTTTAGTTTATTTTCCAAGAGCATAAGAAGGAGAAAAACTACTAGGTTTGCATAATCAAGCTTAAAGGTCCAATCTTTTAACAATTTCATCACCATTAAGGTATGCGTAGTGTTCATCCACGGATCTCTTTCGTTCGTGGAGTTTAAGAATCAATCTTTCATAACAAAATCATGAATTTTTTGGGGTGATATGGTTGTATTCATGTTGTTGTTTGTGGTTTGTGTTATAGAGTGGGAATTTGATAAACTCTAGGAAGATTGGGATCATATAGTTGGAAGCCATGAATTTGGGTGGATTAAAATGGTCTAAGTTTGTGAATACACCTATGCCTTAAAGAGTGCATGTAAGATGTGATAAAATACCTAAGAGACTAGAAATCATGCATTATAGCTAAATTTTGACTAAGTGAAGGATTCATTATAGGCCTCTATGATTCAATATTAGCCTTGTTGATAATGTGTCTTGTGAACGCTGTTGGGTTACTCATGAACTAGTCTTATGGAATTATTCTATGCTTACTTACAAAACCCACTCATGTACAACATGTAGAATACCCATGTACTTCATGAAATTCCCCAAGTTATGATATTATGGATTGTGGTTGCAATATGTAATGATCATGATATTGAAAGCTATGCAAGTATATACATGTTGTATGAAATTCCCTTTCATGAAATAGATTGTTTAGAACCAAGCATAGTATGAAATCCCTTATTTATGATATTGTTAATTGTGGAGTCCAATTTTGTGAACAATTCATGTCGTGTGTGTCAGTTTCCTTTTATCGAGTCTTCGGGGTATTCATACTCAAAAAATATAGCTGTGTGCCTAGAGCCATGTCATGTTTTCATGATACTCTCAGTCAAGCCATGATATATAGAAATCAGTCAGTCATGTGACTCAGGAAAACTCAGTAGTCTCAGTAGATTAGTATTCTCAGTAATCTCAGTGCTCAGTAACCTCAGTAATCATAGTAAATCTCAGTAACTTTAGTACTCTTAATCAGTCCTCATAACTCATTATATTCCGTTCGTCAACAGAATATAGTAAACTCAGTTTTAGCTCTGCTAAACAATACCACTAGTATCAGTTTAGTAAATCAGTTCAGTTAAGTTATTTAGTTCAGCCCAGTTATTCAGTTCAGTGTCTTTCAGATGGGAGTAGGATTCAGCACTGAGCGAACCTAGGGATTGGGGCTCACCCGCTATAATAGGACTGAGATCCCTAAAAGTAATCCCTAAGTTCCAGAACTATGTTGCCAGCGTAGGTACGAGATGTCATCTATTAGATAGGACTGACATACTCAGGGGTCACCTGTTAGCACATTTATATGTATAGGACTGATCCCAGGAGTCACCCACTAGATTAGGACTGACTCCATAGCAGATGTCTTTATTGGTGGCGCTGTACTGACACCCTTCCAGTCAGGGCAGAGATTGGACCCCAGTCAGCTTAGCTTGGGGCATGTCGGTTAGATGAACTAATCCAACAGTTTCAGTTACAGAATTAGGGCTTTCAAACACAGTCAACTCAGCTTAGTAGTATAGATATAAGTCATGGGTTATCTTGTGGTCCTTCGAGGTCATGAGCACTGTATAACATTTCGGTTCAGAAAATTCGGGTGTTACAGATAGACATGAACCCAAAATAGTATCTTTCATGTTACACTTAAATCAAAAAATAGTATCACGATTAATAGACTTGAACCAAAAAAAATATTACAATTGCTCGAACCAAAACTGTGTAGATATCATAATTTTCATACATGAATCGGTTCTAAGGTTCAAGCGAAGAATAATTAGAATATGTTTAAATCCTCCTTGGACTCAAGAATGCAGATAGGACGACAGGAGAAGGACTATTAAGCCTACTATAACATAATTTTAGTATTGACCTAAAGTGGGCTAGAGGGGCCCACATCTAACCCCAAAAATCCACTTTTTAGCAATTTCTAACACAAGTTAGACTAAAGATTAAAAATCCCACTGCAAGTTGATACATAACTCATTAATTCCTAAGTTGGCAATAAAACCCAAGAATGGGTAGTTAAGTCAAATTTGCCTAAATACAACACATTAATTGGTTAAATAATCCACATTTTGTTAATTGTACAATCAGTTTATAATTTCTAACCCAAGACCAACACAAATTTATACCAATACCATGATAAAGCTAAATCTAAGAGGAGTGCAAGCCTAGCCTACGTGGACGCAGAAGATTGCCTTATAAAGTCTGCTAAATTGGAGATTTTTCCTTTTGATAAGGCTCTGTATGATGCCCGCTGTCAAAATAATGTTCTACACATTAATAAAAGAATAATGATGTGCATATTTCATTTTAATGTTTTGGGTACAAAATTAAGTCAAAGTACTATATGGGACCTACTTGGGAATCATAACTTTGAAACTGTCAACACATCCCTGTATGATCAAGGATAATTTACCCTAAAAAAATGCGAATTACAAGATCAAATGATACTCAATTCAACTCATCAAGAAACAATGAATTTGAGACAAAATTGGAGAATTAAATGGATAATTAGAACGAAACAATACAAGGATTACAATGAGATAGTTACTTGACCAAGCTCATCAACACCCCACAATCATCAAAGAATCAATCTCGAAATTTTCTAATCCCTCTAGGGTTTTAATGCTCTTGGGACTTTGAGAAAATGACAGACAATCGAGTGAAGTGGAGAATTTTATGGCCCTATAGTTACCACTTAAATGATCACTTGACAGGTTAAGATATCACTACTAAAGTGTCATATGGTTGCTTAAAGAAACGTGCACCAATCCAACTTTTGATTTAGTGGATAATACTTCACATAAGCGACGTCTACTAAAGTTGTCAGGCCTCTGCTTAATCAATAGGGGCGGTGATTATCCTTGCTCTCTAAAGCAATCGTTTGGCCGCTTCAGCAACCACCGCTTAAAAGATCAAAGGTCCACTTAAGCGGTTAAACCAACTTAGTCAATACGCCAGCTAAACATGGTTTTTTCAAAGTTTCCATTGACCCCTCGGGATTCATTAAAAATTTTGTGAATGCAAATATACTTTTCAACCCCATCCAATTCAACTTTTCAAACTCATCGACACCATCAAAATATCAATTTAGAGTCATTTTAATGAAATGTGGACCCTTAACCCAAGGGCCACTTTTTACTAATAACCATACCATAGCTCAAATTATGTTCGAAAGCCTTAGGACTCAAACCAAAGGTTCCCCTATCATAAAATTGATGTTTTGGATCTTATCGAACTGTCAAAATTGGCATACAAAGGCGTTAACCTATAGTTTACTCCTTATAGCCAATGTTTAATGTCATGAACTTCAAAATATACAATTAGATCTAACAGCCAAATAAACATCTTGATAACCAAACTGTCAGACCCATTAAGTCTTAATAGACTTGGGGTAGTTATACAAATGCTCTGAATGGTGAAAAGGTGTGGAAACATAGAAAATGACCTAGAGGATCATTATAATATCCATTACTAAAGAGACTTTAATATGACAAAAAAAAGGCCTAAGATACCTAAAATCTCAAACATATGGGGATACAAAGACAATATTTTTCTCTCGATCTCCTAAATAGTCTCCTTTACAGAGTGATGTCTCCACTAGACCTTAACTACTAGAATCTGCCAGAAGAGTAACCGTATGACATCCCTGGCTGATATGAAGACTGGCTCCTCTATAAAGGTCAATCTTTAATCTAACTAAACTGAGTACCACTAGAGTACTTATGAAAAATCAAAGATATAATGCCAAACCATAGAAACATGGAAAACTAGATAAATAATTGTAAGATCTGGGGGCAAGGCCAAATCATAAGTAACCTCTCCAACCCAATAAGATATCCCAAAAGGTCCAACATATCTAGGGTTGAGCTTTCCCTTCCTACCAAACATTATTATGCCCTTCATGGGCGATACTTAAAGTGACACCTCGTTTCTAACTCAAAACCTCAAGGTACAAAGTCTATGATATGCATAATCCTTCTACCTACTATAAGCTACCCTCAGCCTATCCTGAATCACCCTAACTCTATCCAATGATTCACTCCGAAAGTAAGTCAGTACGACGGGGCCAAACCTTAGTGGTCTCAAACCATCCTATCATAGATCGACAATGCCTACCATATATTGCTTCAAATGGTGCTATCTCAATACTTAAATGGTAGTTATTATTATAGGCATACTCTGCTAATGGTAAGTATTGCTCCTACTATTCTCCAAAGATCATAACACAAGATTGAAGCATGTCCACAAGAATGTTAATATTTTGCTCTGACTACCAGTCGATCTGAGGGTGAAAAGTGTTGCAAAGATCCATCTGAGTACCAACTACTCTTAAAAAGCCCTCTAGAACCTAGAATTTAATCCCAAGCCTTTGTCTAAGATAATAGATATGGTACTCCACATTGGCAAACTATTTCACGCACATAGATATGGGAAATCCTCTCAAAACTGAAAGATATTTAAATAGGAAGTAAATGTTCTAATTTGATCAATCTATGTATAATAAACCAAATGCCTTCAAACCCCAGAGGTATGAGGTAAACCACTAATAAAGTCCATGGCGATCCTCTCCCTCTTCTACTGGGGATAGGAAATCACTAAATCAAGCCACTAGGGCTTTGATTCTTGACCTTCACCTACTAACAACATAGGAAATGGGCTTCAAAGTCTCATACATCACTTTTTGTGCCATTCCACTAGCAGTGCCACCTTAAATCCCTATCAGCTTACATTTTCCAGTGTGAATAGAGTATCTAAATTCGTGAAACTTACATAGTATTAACTGAATCAAAACTCAAACCCTCAAAAAATAAATATGACCACAATATCTCATAATACCCTCAGAATAGATTATAGCTCTCCTAGACTCATACCTCAACACCTAATCATAGATTAAAAATAGTCCCTTATCTTGGAACTAATGATACCATATCTGCTAAAATAATGTAGACCTAGCCTCAACACTAGCAAGGATCATCCTAGAGTTTTACATATCAAGTCACACCATAATGTTGGCTAAGCACTAGATGTACAATACAAACGACCTCCTAGAATTCTTAACAAAGAACAAGGTACCCATACCCACGTCCTTATAATTCAAGGCATCTTTTACCATATTTGCCTTTCCTAAATGGTATATAATTCAATGTCAGAATTTTTTTGCAACTCCATCCATATGCACTATCTTAAATAATGTTTTTTAATAATCATAAGGTGTTGAAGACTTTGGTGATTAGTGTAGGTCTCACAATGAATACCATACCATTAATGTCTCTCAATAATAAATGCAAAATCTACTGTCGCCAATTCCAAATTATGGGTGGGGTAGTTGAGCTCATGCACCTTCAGCTGCCTTGATACATAAGCAATAACTTAGCCTCACTATATCAGAACACAACCCAAACCAATATTAAAAGCATCACTATATACAATAAATCCATTGCCCTCAACAAAAAAATCCAATATAAATGCTGAGATGGGAAAATCCTTGAGCTTTCGAAAGCTTGACTTGCACTCCTCAAACCATTGAAAATGAACCTTTTTCCTAGTCAATCTAGTCATTCGTGTTGCAATAGTAGAAAAACCCTCAATGAATTTACAATAGTAACCTAACAAACTAATCAAATTACGTACCTCAGACTAAAATGTTAGTCTGGCCCAATCACGAATAGCCTCAATCATCACTGGATCCAGCACAATCCCATTCTTAGAGCCCATTTGGAATCTCTGTTATAAAACTACTTATTTAAAAAATACCTATATAAAATACCTTTTTAGAAAAATGCTTTTAAAAAAAAGAAATTTTTATTTTTTAAATTAATTTTGAAAGTTCTTCTGATAAACATATTATGTTTGAATATCTATTAGAATATTTTAAATTATTTATTTCAAATTAAATATCTCAAAAAAATTTTACAAGTACTGCCAAAATACCATTTGATCTTGAACCATGATTTTTTGTCATTCATTATCATTAATAATAAAACATAAAGAGTTATATATTCTTAAATCATCATAACGATAGTTTTTATTTTATTTAAAGAAAATGAGTTAAAAATAAAATTATAATTTGTAAATAATATAATGAAATAAAGAAATATGATGTATAATATTCTAAAATCAAACATTAATCAAACTTATAAGATATGCTAATAAATTATAAAAGGAAATTATATATATCTACATAAATATACATACATACATATATATATATATATATATATACATATATATATATATATATATATATATATATATATATAATGAGTGATAGATTTTTTTGTCATGAAAAGAAAAATCTTCTACTTCTGCTTTGGCCTTATTTGTAAAAGCAGAAATTTTCCAGTTCTTGCCAGAAGCAGTAACTACTTCTACTTCTTTTTAAAAGCACTTTTGCAAGAATAAAAAACATTCTATTTACAAGAAGTGTTTTTTTTCTCAAAAACGTGCATTTTTTAGGAAAAAAAACAATCCCAAAAAGGCTATTAGACACCACATGTCCTAGGAACGTAATCAACTCGAGCCAGAACTCGCACCTTCAGAAATGGGCAAAAAGCCTATGATCTCTCAAAATCTAGAGAATAAACCTCAAATGTTGCATATGCTTCTCCCTACTCATTCAATACATAAGAATTTAATCGACGAACACAATCATGAAGGAGACTAAATGAGGTCTGAACACGTGGTTCATCAAATCTTTGAATACGGCTGGCGCTTTTGTGAACCCAATAGAAATCACCAGGAACTCATAATGTCCATAGCGAGTGCTAAAGGCTATCTTTGGGATATGCTAAGCCTAAATCCTCAACTTATGGTAACTGGATCTCAAGTCAATATTAGAGAATAATGTCTCTCCCTAAAGCTTGTTAAGAAAGTCATAAATATGAGGCATAGGATACCTATTCTTTATCATCACCCTATTTAGGTGCCAGTAATTGATACATATATGCAAAGAACCATCCCTTATATTCGGGAAAAAGAGAAGAATACCCTAAGGTGACCAACATAACCTAATGAAACACTTAACCAGAAGATCTTAAAGTTGAGAATTCAACTCCTTAGGATCGGCAGGAGCCATATAGTAGGGTTCAGTAAAAATAAGCTGGGTGCCCGACTCTTGATCAACAATAAACTGAATATCACTCTTAGAGAATGACCAAAAAGATCGATATGAAAGATATTAGAAAATCCACGAACTATAGGAATAGAACCAAGGAAGAATTCCCAGAACTAATATTACGAATATAAGTAAGGTAAGACTCATAACTCTTCGATATTATTCTCCTATCCAACATATAAGAAATAATTCCCATAGGAGCGTGTCTAATCGACCCATGCCATATAACCGGAGGTAAGCCGAGCCTGTGTAAGGTAAAATTCTTTGCAAAACAATTTAGTATAGCATGATAGGGGGATAACCAGTCTATGTTCAGAAGCACATCAAAGTTCATCATATCTAATACAATAATATTATCTTGAGTATCAAATCCTCGAACGATCATAACACATGATCTATAAACCCGATCAAAAACTAAAAAATCACCCGCAGGAGTAGATACGCATAATGGCATAGATAAATAATTCCAAGAATACTCAAACTGAAGTGCATGATAAGCAGATACATAAGAATAAATGGATCCTGAATCAAAAAAAATAAAAGCCAATTAATGGCACACAGAGTTCATACCTATAATAATAGTATCCTAAGACTTTGCCTCATGTCTACTAGGTACAACATATAAATGACCTTACATACCACCTATCTGGGCACCTAACCGATCAGCCATCCTGCCTACCTTAGGACCTTCTTTAGGACTTTGGGAATCACCCCAACAACACTACATTCAAGCTCAAGCTGGGGACGATACTGCCTAAATCTGTAGAATACTATGTGTTATAGGGTACAAATGTTCGGAGTCGGTGACACTCTCTAGATTAATGGTTGAAGTCCCCACACTCATAACATGCCCCAGGCATTGAACTCTACCCAAAATATCAAAATATCTTGGAATAGACACCTTGCTAGAAATTCCAAAATGTATATCTCTTAGAGTCTGAACGCTACTCTACTAACATAATCATTGCAGCTGGGCTGACCCTAATCGTAATATAAAGTAAGGTTTGGATGAGCTTACAAGATGGCAGGACTGGTGTAGAGGGTACCTACCCTGAGAACCTCTGCCTCTGAACCGTGAGACACTCTGGTTCCTACTAAGAATACTCTGGTAACATGACCTTTTGTTGCTTTTGTTTTGGGCCTTGTGATGCATGTCTTCCATGGTCTAATCAGAAACCTCGATAAAAGACTTACCAACGGCAACCAATTTCTGTGCAGCCATGCGAAGAGAGAGTCTCAGTCCCTAAATAAAACATAAAATTTCTTAATACATGGTTGGTAAAATAATTGCATCATGCCTGGTTAACTTATGGAACCAAGCCTAATACTGTAGGATAATAATACATCCCTACTCCAATCTCAACAACTGATCTATCGGGCATTCTCTTAGGCTATGGGGAAAATACTTCTCTAAGAAAAATGATACCAAAAATTGCAAGTGGGTCCTACTTATAAAAAAAGCTTTTTTGAGGTCAACCCAACATTCATACAAGAACAAGGAATCATACCCCTAAAGAAATGGGTGAAGACACTAAAACAAAGCCCTAAGCTGTATTAGGGTTTTGGGTCCAAATCAAGAAATTCAAGCATGAATTTGAAGGAGTTTTATCTTAAATTAAAAGATATTCGCAATAACATATGATAATCAATCTCTTAAGTTACCTATAATGATCAATTATGAGTCATTATACCCATTTATGGATTTTAGCTCTCAAGGGTAAAGAGAAAATTACCTAAATCGCGACCATGGTGTCTATATATAGACTCCCCAGGTAAAGAGATATCACAATCGTTGTCAATGGCTAGATGTCGCATTAGTATGATCGCCTTAAGGCTTACTGCAATCACTATAATGCAATCCCCATCCACCTTTTTCCATTTCCATTGCACCAGATCCTTTAAAATACTAAAAATTTTAAAATTTCCAATGATACCTCGTGAATTATTCAAAATTCTTATTTTCGCAAATGAACTATGTAACCACACCAAATTTGATGTTTTGGATGTGTTGGTAGAGTTGGATGTTCTATACAAGGTCATTTAGACCAAATGTGGGTCCCATACCCTAATTTGAAAATTTCTAACTTTCTAACAAATAGGTCAAAATTAGCTCAAGTGCATTGGGACTCAAACCAAAGGTCTACCTAGCCAAAAATCATTATTTTGGAGCTATTGGCATAGTCGGAAATTGCAACCGACGTTATATTACTGAAGCATTTATCTGACGGCCATTTGGAACCAACAAAGACTTCTGAATAGGGAATTGGTTCTAAAAACAAAACGAACTGCCCGGGTCCTAGCCATCAGTCCCAACAAGTCATAGTTCACTTGAGGCAGCTTTAGGGAAGCTCAAATAGAAAAAATAAGATGAAATATGAGAATTAACCTGAAGGGTAATTATAAAATACACTACTAAAAGCACTTTCATCCCTGAAAGTCAATAAATAGAAAGAATCTCAAAAGATTAAAAGGATAAGGCACTAGGCCTACATATTAAAAGCATGAATTCAAAGATAACCACCACGAACAGAGAAAACTTCTAAGGTACTCCGCCATAGGTATCCCTTTTTCAACCAATACCCTCATTTCACTTCCAAATAGCCAAAACTCAACTTCAACCATTAACTAGCCTTTAATTGAACAAAAAAGGCTAATGCATGCAAATCTAAATAATAATACACTAATGCCATCTCGAGATATGAGTCATATCACTAACTCTAAATCCAAATTTAACTTTCTTTTACTATTTACACCTCCTATCCGCTCCAAACTAGGAGTAAAATCATCTAAATCTTATTTGGAAAATCTCATCATAGATAACTTGAACAACTAAAGTAGATACGCTTAAAGATCACACGATAAATACACAAATAAGTGTATAAGGTGTTGTTCAAGCACACAAGCAGAGATTATCAAGGGATGCAATATATGTAAATAATATAGCTAATCTAGATGGTAATAAAATTGGAGTCCAAAATATCAAAGAACAAACACTCATTACTGAACATTCTGCTCCAGGATGTCGCATCAACTAAGAGTGAAGCCATACTTAATCTAACTCAGGCATATTATTCCCACTATTTATATCAACCAAAATTATCAAAGAAGATTGAAATCTTTAGGTCAAAGCGGAATAACATATGCCGCTCTCATGGGCTATCATCCAACTCTTAGCAACTATAATCCATTTAAAGTCCAAAATATCAAAATGGTAATTACTGAGTAGGCTCAACCATTCTATCCATGAGATACAAATTAAGATATATCTATTAATAAAGGCTGCACTCAGCTCCACAACTCTAGATAATGTCTCAATACTAATGTTAACCCGCTCGATGTCAACTACCCAAACACAACTTAAAGAAAGGTAGGTATTAATATTTCAAACCTATCATAACCTTCATATCGCTATTCCAAGGCGTCACATTTGAATTTGAGCCAAAAAATCTGAACTAATAAAAAATGCTAACTTCAACCATACTATCTAAATTAGGCATTTCTATTCGATATAATGCCGAGATTAAATTGAAACATAGCTGAAGAATAAAATTGCAATAGAAGATAAATCATCGGTTGAAACCCATAAGCTCTTGTCCGTATTTGCTAGAGGTCATGAACTATAAAAGCATACTTAAGAATCCTGAAGGATGTAAACCACACTAGAATGGCAAACCTCAAGCAACTCAGAGAAAGGCAACTTAGGCTAGAAACTAACTGAACCAACACTTCATTTTGGTAAAGAATAGACATAGACACATATCAAAAGGGAGAATCACTCCACCAAGCCTTATTATGCCAAACAAACTGTAAGATAGAGATTTCTTAAATCCATCTAAGAATCACATCATCACTGTAGAAATATACCAATCTTTAAACCAGGGTCAAAGTCAACATTGCCACCATAAATTTAGCAGCTAAAGATAAAGAATTCCCATATTGCCAACTTAAAAAGCGATAATAGGATAGGTCACTTTTCTCTAACTCTCAAACTCCACTAGATAAACCATATCACAACATGCATAAGGCTTCTAACTCTACACTTATAGTAAAGGCAAACCATCACCTGGAGACGAATCCAATAAATCTAAGAAATGAACACAAGTCACCTCAATCTCAAAATTAAATCCACTATCGAGCGATGAATTGGCCAAAAATAAAGAATTAACCCAAAAAGGTCAAGCTAAAAATTTGCTATATATAAAAGGATAGACATCAAAAAGCCTTTACAAACCAGGAGGCAAGTCTAAGTATCTCAAACTTAATAATGGCCAATTTACTTGAATTTCCCACTTAAGAACCACACAGATCCAAGGATAGTCAAGATACCTTCAATACCATAATACCTTCCCTATTAAATCTAAAATATCTAACCAAGAGGGAAAATAATCTACCCCACTATACTATGTGGAGAAAATCATCAAATAGGGCTATATCTACTCTAGCCACTGAATAAGAATCATAAGAACAATGAAGTTCTAGCTAGATAGCATGATTTTATACAACTACCTAGTAAGGATAAATCACATGAAGTTATAATATCAAATATTATCAATAACCTTAAGTAGTGGTAGCAAGAGTACCAACAATATCGATATCAATATAATAAATAGGCGATATCAAAATAAATATTGATATCATCTGCCACTCGATGGCAACAACACGGCCAATATGCCAATATAAGTAGGACTCAAAGCCAAATGCTATATAAATAAAGATCTACTCCATCCACTACTAAAGGAAATAAACCACAGAGTAGTCATAATCTTAAATTAAATTACCAGGCACAAAAAAGTCATTATGAACTCATCAAGGCATATAATCATCAATGAGTATGAAAACCCAATGCATATAATTAATGATAACTTTGGGGAAATGACAATACACCTATCAAGATGAAATTTGAAATTACATGCCTTATGGGAATTGGGAGAATAAATCCAAATGGACCATATCGGAAAAAATATCTAAATCATCGACTGAGGTGCTATGCACTGTATCTCTAGTCGAAGATTCCACAATATTATGAGTATTATCCAAATAAGCAAAATGAAAAAAATACCAAGTTGAGGATATTTTAAAGACTAATAACTAATCTTTCTGCAGTCGTAGCAAAATTCTGATGAAAAAATGTGGAACGAATACAAACAAGGCTAAAAAGGCTAGTCAACTAACGTTGTGAGAAACCTCTAATATACTGTCCATCCTTCTCACAATGATAGACAGTATTAGAAAATCTTAGATGGTGGGGAATACTTACTATCTTTTTCCAATCAACTATCTCATATCTGAGGAACTATCTGATCTAGTGTCCCATCACGACACAACCAAAACAAGTTCTTAGTATACTTTGACATACTGCCCCACATAATCCATAATGGTTATCATAACTTAAAGACTCATACCAAAAACTTTGTAGGGTCTGATGCAAACTTTGCCAGCTATGATCATCACGGCTAATTCTGAGGACCACTCCTAGACTGAACTACTACCAGCATAGAGTTGATAGGTTGCAATTTAAGTTGTAATCTACCTTAAGGATCCTCACTTCTGGCTAAAATCTAATAGCACAATACAAAGTACATGGACTCTTGCCGCCACCTCCATGTTTTTTAATACATACTCTCTATATGGGCCTTGCATCATCCACAACTTGAGAGAATAAAGATCTAGTTGCTATCAAGAGCTTTGACACCTAACAGACTGACAATACTAGTCCTCTACACATCTATGTACCAATGTCCTACTCGAAAGAATATAGAATAGAAAAAAGTCTGGCCCACTTGAGATGCCAAATTTCATAGTAAAAAACTAGCAAAGAACCTTGATGAACACCAATAGGCCCAACTTTGGTCATAGAACTGCTTGATGAATCAAATGCCACACATGACTATAAGAGACCTATAATATACTAGGGATCCTTAATGCTTAACCTCAAAGGGTTGAAATAATCACAAGCTCAATCAGAGACTAAGCTGGCCCAAAATTATTTTGTCTTATGCTAAAGATCTACGATATACATTTTTGACTCTCTAGTCTGACGCTATACCAAAACTGGTAATGCGTATTAAAGTTTTATATGTATTTGTTGTCAACGTCGCATCATCCTTCAGGGATAAAATATAGTCAAAGAATGTGTTAGAGGTTCATAGCAATGCTAATACATGATCAATAGTCAAGAAGTGAATTTTCTAATATATCCATGTATCCTCCATAAGATAGTTTACAAATGTCTCCATATTGATCTATTTGACTCTAATAACACTTCTCTCTTATACTAACAAACTACTAAAATATAGGTTCTGATGCTAATTTGTCATGAACTAATTTCTTAGGTCATGATAGTGCCTACTATAACCCACCAATAGGTAAACCAAACCAGTAGTCATGAACGATTACTAATGAAGTACCAAATATATAAACAAACGATTTGGGATTTGTAGAAAGTGGGAGAAAAATGGTCATGGAAAGAACTTAATACCCATGTAGTTACAACTTAAGCGGTCACTTTACTACTTGAGATATCACTGATATAGTAGCATATGGCTTCTTAAGTTACACCTGCATGTAGCCGACCTGCGTGTAGCAGAAAGTAGGTTACTTAAGAAACATTTGATACAGTGGAAAGGCCTCTTCTAAAGTGATAGAGGTGAGGACTATCCTTGTCCTCTAAAGTGACCCTTTGGAAACTTAAGAGACTACCACTTAAGTGGATAAAGGTCTTGTTAAATAGTTGTACCAGTTGAGTCCATGCAGCAGTTTTACTTAAACTTTGTTAATTTTTCATTGACCCCTCAAGATTCATTAGGAATCCCGTGAACACAAAAAATAATGCCAACCTTTTGAATTTAGCATTTTGAACTCAATAACACCCTCAGAATTTCCATCCGGAATTATTTTTATGAAATATGGACCATACTACCAAGGACCACAGTTACCCAAATCTATTCCATAGCTCAAATTGAGTATGAAAGTCTTGGGACCCAAACCGAACGTCTCCTAGCCTAAAATTATTGTTCATTATATGATAAAACTGCCAGAATTGGTATATGAGGTATTTAACATATCCAATTCTTAAAAATGACACTTTAAAATTGATAATGGGGTGTAAAAACAAAACAAATTGCCTGATAACCAAACTGTCGGATCCACCAAGTAATGCATAGCTTTGGGCAGCTATGGGAAAGCTCTAAATGATGAAAAGGTGTGAAAATGCATAAAATAACTTGGAAGGATTTTACAACTCAACATTACTAAAGTACATGTATTGACATAAAAAACCAAATAAAAGGATATAGAGAGAGCTGATTCATCCCCTAAAACCTGTCAAAATCCACTAATACAGAATAATCGAGTCCATCTAAGAATTATACTCTAACAGAATCACAACCTATGATTGATATACTTATTCAACCATTAAAAATCACTTATTTGAGTAGTAACATGAATATACACAGTAAGAGACTCACATATCACATCAATAATAAATATAAAATATATAGAAACATTGTAGAAAGTAGAACCTTGATAAAATAATACTAACGCATGCTGATAAAAAAATTGGATGATTCTTATAATAACTATATTTGTTATGAGCCTTTAGGTCATTTTTTATATTTCCACTTAATTTTTACTATTAGAGATTTCCAATAGTTTCCCCAAGTGATTTATGACTTGGTGGAACTGATAGTGTAGTTATTGAGCAGTTTGTTTGCTGTTTAGAGTTAGTTTCCTATTATGAAGCCTTCATTAGTTTAAATCATCTATTGGATGAAATCTTCTATCAAATACCTTTGTATGCCAATGCTGATAATTCCAATAGTTCTGAAAGATTAATTTACCATTAGGAGGACCCTACGTTCAAGATCAAGGGCTCCCAAACTAATTTTAGGATATTGACCTAAAGTTAAGAAATATTACAAGTGGTTGTGGGATTCAATTTTCGTCGGAACAACCATGGATAGAAATTTCAACTACATCATTGAGTCCAGAATGTCTAATTTGATATGGTAGAATAGTCTATTTTCATATACTATTTTCTGGGTGAATCCCGAGGGTTGGCTAAGACTTGGAAAAATTGCTAGCACTGGTGCATTACTTAAGGGATGCCTATGATTGCTTAATCAATTTTCTAAACCCCATCACCTATTGCTTATGTAATAAATTTTTTTGCTTAAGCAAATTTTTTAATATTAGAAGGGTGATATAACTAAAACTATACCCTTCAAGTAGATAAAATACACTCGTTAAATTATAGTAGCCCAACTAGGTTAGGGTCGATCCTATAAGGAATAGGTCAAATCTATCTATCGAAATTAAAGGAGTAACCATAGAATTTAGGAATATAAATCGGGGGAGTTTGTAGCAAAAAGTAACAAGTAAAAGTTTTGAATGCCTTTAGTTGTAAATAATCTAACATTAGTACTAGGACTATGTTCTTCTCGGATTCCTAAATCATATGTTTCTCATGCTCAATCAAACTATCTCGCTTCCATGCTTGCGGAATCATATTAGAGAGGTATAACTAACTATCTTATGAACAAAATGGGAAATCTTACCCTTTACCTTATGAATCTCAGGGTTTTGCTTTACTAACTCTTGTCTTTGGTCCTAGTTTAAATATTTTCTTGTGGGACTCAAGTTATTAGATGAGGTTTGATTGCCTCAAATAACTATTGTAACCTTCCTTTTCCAATTCTAATCTCTCTTGTGAAGATGATCTCAAATTAAGTGAAGAAGATCACAATACATGTATAAACTATGATCTAGACGAACCTCACTCTTACCCTACATTGTTATTCGACTAAGTTTCCAACAACATTTACCAATAGAATTAGCCGCTCATAGTTGTGAAACACCTCATAAACTTCGATAAACAAAACATAAGAATAATCTCACAAATAATTTACGAAGAAAACCTAAAGTCTCAAATTAGTTAACAAAAAATGAAGAACACATGAATCCCAAGATAAATAGTCAATCCAGGAATCAAAATAATATTTGTTAATAGTACGAGTGTGTAAATTAATAAAAAACCTCAAAAATGTATTTATAGATGACATAGAAACCCTAGGAATCCTTTCCAAAACAAACAAAGAAAACTGAGTTGACGTCTTGCAATGGTTCCACTTATGAGTTGTAGGTGGAACCTACAGGCCATAGATTGCCCCACATAGGTGGTCAATCATAATCCCTATAGGATCTCAATTTGTGATCACTTTCTCTAAGATTGTAACGCCCTGAATCTGGTACCCAAAACGCTACACGGTGCTCATGACCCCAAAAATCATGAGCTAATCCATGACTGATTTTGTACCTGTATACTACATAATATACTGTATAATGCAGAAACATGAACTGAAAGGCCATAAGGTTAAACACTGAGATATAATATCTGATAAAAATATAACATTTGGGTGGGGTATGAAATACCCAAAAAACCTAAAATAAACTGTCTGAAACATACTGTAGTCTGAAAAGCCTCTAAATCATGACTGAACTGTCTGAATAAGAAGTTGATGGAACATATCCCCAACTAACTCCAACTAATAAATAATGATCATGTCCTCAAAAGATGAGGACTCACTACTAACTCTGATTGCTGATACTAGAATCTACTAATGCTCTGGAGCTCCAGTCTCTGAACCTATGGTAAAAGACACAATGGTGCAAATGCATCTGTACTTTAAATATACTGGTATGCATGTAAGGTAGGATGAATGCATGGGGCTCATATGCATGAACAATACTAACAAACTGACTAATATGAACGTGAGAGTGGATGCATGAATACATAGTAACTATAACTGAGATCGTGATAACATGAATTTACTGATAACTAACATGACTAGTGACCCTCATCTGACAGTGTCCCCAAAAGATAATGGCAGGGCCCACATCTATCAGTGCTTATCCACCTCATTAACCCTCATCTGATAGTGTTGATGTCTCAAACTATGCTGGCTACATAGTCATAGAATACAAGGATGACTTCTAAGAATCACACCCTCATCTGACAGTGTGTGTTCCCATCTTAGGTTCACTTAGTGCTAATTTCTACTCCCATCTAAATAGACACTGTACATGAATTACTGAACTAAATTAGACTGAGTTAACTGAGTTTTGTTGGCTGAAGAAATATTATACATATTTCTATATTACTCAGCTTCCTGAGATTACTGGGTTTTCTGAGTTTTATTGAGTTTTCCTAAGTCAGATGACTAACTAAACTCTACTAAACATGGCTTGACTGAGGATATCGTGAAAACATGACACAGGCTCTAGGCACATAACCAAATTATCGGGTACAAGTACCCCCAGGACTCAATGGAAAGAAACTAACAAAGCATGAATTTCTTGAATTCATGACCAACATCACAACCCATAATTCATTTATTGAGGCATTTCATCAAACGTATGATATACATAAACTTTTACATACATGAGGATTTCATCATATCATACTAGTTGGGCGTTTTTTCTTCACATAGGCATTTAATCAAAAACACGGTAAGCATAGTATATGTCAAAAACATTATACAACCAATAAACATCATGATTCAACTCTAATTTCATCATCCAAGGGTTTAATCATAGGTTCACATACATCTACACCTATACTAATCAATTCCACATAAAACTTATCACCTAACATGGATTAGAATTCAATTGGTCATTATAAACATGAACAAAAGAAAACCCAACATGAAATTCATAAAGAAATCTATACACTTGAACTTTGAAAAGAGATTTTTGGGCATCATGGAGAAAAAGAGTCCATGAATGAACACTATGCATACCTGGTAGTGAGTTTCTTGAAGTTATTGAACTTTAAGAGTTTGAATCTCTTAGTTCTTGGTATATAAACGGGTGGTAAAAGATCAAAAAGACCCTTTAAAAATGACTTAAAAATAACTGAACGGGATGTACGACAGTGGGTGTGATGGTCCATCACTGGCTCTAAGATCAGTCGTTTCGACCGTTGCTTGTGGACCAGGAAAAGGACTCTTTGCCTAAGTAGTGCCGGCTTGGGGGACAGTCCAACGTAAGTTTGACGATCCATCAAACTTTCCATCGCAACTTATCTAGAAGGTTACCTCACTACCATGGCTGTGATAGTTAAGGTGATGGTCCGTCGCTAGATCGATGGTCCATCAACCTAGCCATCACACCGAGGTAATTCAGACAGCTCTTGGTAAAACGACCATAACTTTTTACTTTGATACCGGATTTAGACGAAATTTGTATCATTGGAAAGCTAATTTAATTTCCCATATGATTTAAAGTGAAAATATTAAAAATTTCATGTATAAAAAAGTGGATTCATCTTTCAAAGAAAGCTTCTAATATTCTAGGGATAATTTCAAGCTAGGTAAATGTATGGGGTATTACAATATCTCCCCTTGAGATAATTCGCCCTCGAATGAGAATGAGAATAAAGGGAGAAGATAAACTAATGTACATACTGAAAATGAATGATTGAAACATGATTTAATGACTAACATGACTGATAACTGAATATATCATAGTGAGCATGCATATCTGATGCTTGTGTAACTGATTCATGAATACATGGCTGAGATTTTTGATGAACCAAGGTTCTCCCAATAGGAATGCATATCTGATGCATGATTATATAACTGAACTGATACATGAATGCATGACTGAATATGAAATGGTATTTACTACAAAGTTTGTGATAAAATTTTGAACATAAACTGTATACCAAGCTTCTAATTAAAGTTTGAACATGAAATTGAAAAGCTTAAGGAGAATTGTTACCTTGAGCTTGAGCTGAGTTGGCAAAAAAAAGGTGAGGATACTTGGTTCGCATATCTGCTTCTACTTCCCAAGTATCTCCCTTAACAGATTGATTTTTCCAAAGAACTTTGACTATAGGGACTTCTTTGTTCCTCAGTCTACGAGTCTGATAGTCTAGGAATTTGACTGGAATCTCTTCATAAGAGAGGCTATTCTAAACATCTATGCTCTAAATAAGGACTACAACAGCTGGGTCACCTATGCACTTCTTGAGCAAAGAGACAGGAAAGACTGGATGAACTAAGGCTTGATTTGAAGGCAATTCGAGCTTATAAGCTACCTTGCTAAAGTGACTTAGAATTTTGAAGGGACCAACATATCGAAGACAGAGCTTTCCCTTCTTGCCAAACCTCTTTACTCCCTTCATGGGAGAGATATTTAGATAAACATAGTCAGTAATCTCAAACTCGAGATCCTTTCTACAAATATCTGTATAAGACTTCTATCGACTCTGGGCAGCCCAGAGTCTTTCTCTGATCAACTGGACTTTTTCTAGGGAATCAAATACTAAGTCAGGCCCTATAACTAAGGCCTTACTAAAGTTAAACCAACCAACTGGAGATCTATATCTCCTACTATAGAGAGATTTGAATGGAGCCATCTGAATACTGGAATGATAGCTATTGTTGTATGCAAACTCAATCAAAGGTAAGTGGTCATCCCAACTACCCTTAAAATCAATTTCACATGCCCTTAGCATATCTTTTAGGGTCTGAATGGTCCTTTCTATCTTACAATCTGTCTGAGGATGAAAGGTTGTACTGAGATAAACTTGGGTATCAAGACCCTTTTAGAATGCTTTCCAGAAATGAGAGGTAAACTGAGTACCTCTGTCTGAAAAAATGGATAACGTAACACTGTGCAATCTGACCAACTCTTTGATGTAGAGTTTACCCTAATTCTTTGCTGAATAAGAGGTATGGACTAGAAAAAAATAAGCTGATTTGGTCTTCATGTCTATAATGACCCAAATGGAATCATGCTAGCGATGAGTATGAGGCAAACCCATCACGAAGTCCATGTTCACTTCTTCTCACTTCTAAGTAGGAATACTAAACTCCTATATGGAGCCACTAGGCTTTGGATGCTCAATCTTAACCTGTTGATAGGTAGAGCACTTAGCCATAAAATCTACAACATCTCTCTTTATTCCACTCCACCAATAGATTTCCTGTAAGTCGCGATACATATTTTTGGCCCCTATATGAATAGAGTAGTGCGTACCATGCATTTCTGCAAGAATTCGCTACCTTAATTCTTCTGCACTTGGAACACACAGATGACCCTAACACCGTAAAACACCATCTCCCCCTTGGGAGAAAACCTCTACTTTCTAATCCTTGACTGACTCTTTTAACTTGACAAGGTTGGGATCTTTATCTTGGTTTTCTTTCACCTTGGAAACTAGAGGTGATTCTGAACTGCTCTTAACCCATATATCACCCTCTTCTGAATTGACAAACTGAACACCTAGCCTAGCAAGTTGATAGACTTCTTGATCTAACTTCTTCTTACTTTCCTCAACATGAGCAACACTACCCACTGATAGTCCACTGAGAGCATCGGCAACAACGTTGTCCTTGCCCAAAAGATAAAGGATACTCATGTCATAATCTTTCAAGAGCTCTAACCACCTTCTCTGATGAAGATTGAGATCTTTTTGAGAAAAGACATAGTGAAGTCTCTTATGATCTGTGAATACATCTATATGAACTCTATATAGATAATGCCTCCAAATCTTTAAGGCAAAAACTATGTTTGCTAACTCAAAATCATGAGTAGGATAATTCTTCTCATGACGTTTAAGCTATCTAGAGGCGTAGGTGATGACCTTACCATGCTGCATAAGGAAACAACCAAAACCTACTCTGGATGTATCACAATACACCACAAAACCATCAGGACCATCTGGAAGAGCTAAGACTGGAGCTGAGGTAAGTTGAGTCTTCAACTCCTGAAACATCTTCTCGTGAGGATTTGACCACTGAAACTTGACTTTCTTCTGAGTAAAACAGGACATAGGGTATGCAATAAAAGAAAATCCCTCAACAAACCATCTGTAATAGCCATCCAAACCCAAAAAACTCCTGATATCTGATGAAGAGATAGATCTGGGCTAGTTTCTTACTGCTTCGATCTTTTGAAGATCTACTCTAATGCCATCACTGTAAATGATATGATAAAGGAATTCTACTGACCTTAGCCAAAATTTGCACTTATTGAATTTGGCAAACAACTGATGATTTTCTGAGAGTCTGAAGTACAATTCTGAGATGGTCTGCATGATCACGCTCACTGCAGGAATAGACCAGAATATCATCTATGAAAACTATAATGAACTTGTCCAAGTACTGAAGCTACTGAGGCATTAGTAAGACCAAAGGACATAACCAGAAACTCAAAGTGACCATACCGAGTACGAAAAGCTATTTTTGGAATGTCACATTCTCTAACTCTAAGATGATGATAGACAAATTTGAGATCTATCTTAGAGAAATAACTGGCACCCTGAAGTTGGTCAAATAAGTCATCAATTTTAGGAAGAGGATACTTGTTATTGACTGTGACTTTATTGAGCTGACAGTAATCAATACACATTCTGAGAGAACCGTCTTTCTTGCGCATGAATAAAAACCGTGCACCCCACGAAGACACACAGGGCCTGATGAATCCCTTATCTAAGAGATCTTTCAACTAGTCTTTCAATTCTCTCAGTTCTAGTTGTGCCATTCAATAAGGAATAATAGATATAGGCTGAGTATCTGGAAGAAAATCAATGCCGAAGTCTATTTCCCTTTTGGGAGGAATTCCTAGAAGATCTTTGGGAAAAATATCTGAATATTCATTCACTACTAGGACTGATTCAATACTGGGAGTTTTGGAAGTTGACTCCTTAGCTAGAAAAATATTATAGACACATCTTTTAGATATCATTTTCTGTAGTCAACTGTGGCATAGCAGGAATAAATTTAATCTATGTAGAGAATGACATTAAAATCAGTCATATCTAATTCGACTAAGTGTACTGATGTGACTTTTTGAAGTATCATAACCGGGCAGTTCCTATATACCCGCTGAGCTATGATGGTTTTACCCACTGGGGTAGAAACTAAAATTAGCTCTACTAGAATTTTGGGACTGACTCCAAAATTAACTACTATTTAGGGAGTAACAAAAGACAAAGAATCTTCTGGATCTAGCAAAGCATAAACATGAATATGAAAGATCTGTAATGTACCATTAACCTCATCAGGAGAAATTTTTGATCTTGCCGGGACTAGACAGCATAAAGTCTATTTGTGTATTGCCCACTAGTAGCGCTGGAGGTGGCACCTTGCTGGTTTAGGCGATCGGACTGAACTAAGGAACGGTTTTGCTGACCCTGATAACCTGATTGGGGATAATATTTGACTCTATGGCCTGGCTTGCCATATCCAAAATAGACATTGTTACCAGCTGTACAAGCATCCTTGTGGTTCTCACCACAAGTCTGATAAAGGGGATTAGTTCAAGCATTACTGACACTGCCCTAAGACTTTGAGCCTGGCGCCTATCTCTATTACCATCCTTGAACTTTGAAGTTGGAGCACTAGCTGAAGAAGGAGATGGAACTGCTGACTTAGGATGAAATTGAGAACAGTTTCCTCCTTCTGATTTTGGCTGAGCAAAGTTGAAACTACCTATCCTTGCTCTCTTATTATGCTTCTCCCTCATCTTAATTTTTTGCTCTTCTATCTGCTGAACATGGGTCATAATCGTAGCTATGTTCATGTCACTATTCAATTTGTGAACCTGCATTCATTGACCATACTATCAATCACACCAGAAATAAACTAACTCATCTTAGCCCTGCTATATACAACCACATAAGGAGCATATCTAGCTAATTGAGTAAACTTAAGAGAATACTCTTTCACCGTCATGTTTCCTTGCCTGAGGTTGATAAATTCTAACACTTTAGCTTCTCTCAGCTCTAAGGGAAAGAACCTCTCTAAGAATGCGGTGACTAACTCTTCCTACTCAATAGACCCTGCATCATCTGGCCTTTCTGACTTTCACTGCTTGTACCATATGTGAGCAATATCCTGCAACTGATATGTAGCTAGCTCAGCACTCTACACAGCTGACACCCCTTTAATATTAGTAACCTTCTGAACCTAATCAATAAATTCCTGTGGGCCCTTATCGGACTTAGACCCAAGAAAGGATGGAGGATTCATTCAGATGAAGTACCGAATCCTGGCTGCAGCTGAATTTCCCACTGGGTTGGCCAGAACGATAGCTGGCTTTTCATTCTGAGCAGCAACTAATTGGGGAAGAGTAGTGAATACATCTCTGAACTCTACATGAGAAATATGTTTTCCCAAAAGTACTTCAAGCTGAGGGGCTGACTGATTCCCATTTTTTTTTCTTGGAGGCATGTTCTGTAGAATAAAGGGATAAACGAATTATACTGAGAGATTAACTTGAGACTATGCTCACTGGCATGACTTGAATACTGAAAGAAAGGAAACTATTCCTAAAATATCTTATAGCCTCCTGCATATAAATGTGGCAGACAACACACCCATGTACTAGACTCTACTAGATACGACTTTCAGACTTCCTAGGACTCTATTTAACCTTAGGCTCTGATACAAAGTTTTAATGCCCCAAATATGGGACCCAAAATGTTACACAGTGATTATGACCCCGAAGGACCTTAAGCTAACTCATGATTGATATTTATACATGTATACTGCATAATATGATGTATAATGCAGAAACATGAACTGAAAGGCCATAAGGTTCAACACTAAGATATAATATCTGATAAAAATATAAAATCTGGGTGGGGTATCAAATAACCAAAACAATTGAAATAAACTATCTGAAGCATATTATAGTTTGAAAAGGCTCTAAATCATGACTGAACTCTCTGAATAAGGAGTTGACTGGACATGTCCCCAACTAACTCAAACTAATAAATAATGATCATGTCCTCGAAAGATGAGGACTCACTGCTAACTCTGACTACTGACTCTGGAATCTACTGATGCTCTGGAGCTCGTGTCTCTAAACTTATGGTATAAGACACCATAGCGTAAATGTGTCAGTACTTTGAACGTACTGGTATGCATGTGAGGTAGGCTGAATGCATAGGGTTTATATGCATAAACAATACTGACTAACTGACTATTATGAACACGATAATGCATGCATGAGTACTTAGCAACAATAACTGAGATCGTGATAACATAAATTTACTGATAAATAAAATGACTGGTTACTAAGTTCTCAAGACTGATATAACTGATAATATGAGTGACTGTATCTAACAGTCCTGAATCTGATGGAACTAGAAAAGTTTCATACTATTTTAAGTTGACTGTATTTAACAGTCCTGAATTTTGTAGAACAATTTGAGTTCTATTACTGAGACTGAATAACTATATCTGACAGTCCTGATTTCTTTAGCTGAAACTGTGGGAAGTAGTTATCTAACCGTATGCCCTAAATAATGCATTATAGCTGAATTGGGTTCTAATCTGTAACCCCAATTGGAAGGGTCTCAATACTGCACCACCGGTAAGGGCAAGGTGAGAGTGACCCTTATTTGATAGTGTTCCCAAAAGAGAATGGTTAGGAAATCATCTAAAAATGCTTATCCACTTTATTAATCCTGATATGACAATGTCTCAACCTATGCTAGCTATATAGTTTTCGAACACAAGGATGACTTCTAAGAATCACACCCTCATGTGATAGTATGTGTTCCATCCTTGGGTTCACTCGCTGCTAATTTCTACTCACATCTAAATAGACACTGTACATGAATTACTGAACTGATCTAAGTTAACTTAGTTCCGTTGACTGACAAAATATTAAAGAGATTTATGTATTACTAAGCTTCCTGATGTTACTGGGATTTTAGAGTTTTACTGAGTTTTTATGAGTCATATGACTAACTAAATTCTACTGAGCATAGCTTGACTGAGGATATCATGAAAACATGACACTGTCTCTAGGCACACAACTAAATTATTGAGTACGAGTACCCCCTGGACTCGATGGAAAGAAACTGATAAAGCATGACTTTTTTGAATACATAACAAACATCACAATCCATAATTCATTTATTGAGGCATTTCATCAAACATATGATATGCGTAATATCATGAGGATTGCATAATATCTTACTTGTTGGTCATTGTTCCTTCACATAGGTATTTAATCAAACATATGGTAAGCATAGTTTATATAGACAACATTATACAAGGGTTTAGTCATAGGTTCACATGAATCTACACCTATACTAATCAATTCCACATAAAACTGATCACCCAACATAGATTAGAATTCAATTAGTCATTATCAACATGAACAAAAGCAAACCCGACATGAAATTCAAAAAGAAATCCATACACTTGAACTTTGAAAAGAGATTCTTGGGCTTCATGGATAAAATGAGTCCATGAATGAATACTATGCATACCTGGTAGTGAGTTTCTTGAAGTTTTTGAACTTGAAGAATTTGAATCTCTTAGTTCTTAAGGAAGATTTGGACTTTTTTGCTTAAGGATTGCTCTTAGGGAGAAAACCCTAATTTTTGATGTTGTGGAAGAATAATGAATTTTTCAGAGCCTTGGTCGGATATTACTAGGTATATAAACGGGTGGTAAAAGAAAAAAAGACCCTTTGAAAATGACTTAAAAATAGCTAAACGGGTTGTGCGACGATGGCTGCGATGGTCCATCACCGACTCAATGGTCAGTCGTTTCGACCGTCATATGTGGACAAGGAAATGGACTCACTGCTAAGTAGCAATAGCTTGGGTGATGGCCCATCGCATGTTTGATGGACCGTCAACCTGTCCATCACACCTTATCTAGAAGTTTGTATCACTTTCTTAGTTATGACGGTCAAGGAGATGGTCTGTTGCTTAATCAACGGTCCGTCAACCTGGCCATCACACCTGGGTGATTCTGACAGCCCTCAATAAAACATCCATAATTTTTCACTCCAATATCGTATTTTGATGAAATTGGTATTATTGGAAAGCTAATTTAATTTCCCACATGATAAATAGTGAAAATCTTAAAAATTCCACATGTACAAAAGTGGATTCATCTTTCAAAGAAAGCTTCTAATATTCTTGGGACAAATTCAAGCTAGGGAAAAGTATGGGGTATTACAGAGATCTATGGGGTGTAGATACTACTTACGACCTATTAGTGGTCCCCTCCTAGGTGCCAGTAAGCATCATCATCTACAGCTTCTGTAAAACCTAACTTTTTTACACCTACTCTGCTACTTATGCTATGCAGGTGGAACCCAAGAGAAGTCAGTTTCTATGTATGTTGGTCAAACCTCAACAATCAGCTTCTTTTCTTTTGTTTAGCTCCAAAAACCTTGTTTCTGATAAAAAAGACACAAAACACATCATATCTCCTAAAATAGGCGTAAGTCCTTGCATACATCTCTATTTTAAGCATTGAAAGTGCCATGGTACCATGGAACATCAATACCCTCCACTTAGATGTTTGCATATCCTCAGGAAATAAAACATAATAAAACAACACAATAAGGTTTCACCAAGAGAAAACAACGAGAGATAAGGTAGTCCATTTCAATTTAAACTCAAGAACATCACCCCCTAAAATTTTAACACTTCAAAACTAATTGTGTATATCTATGTAGCATAACAATTTTACATAAGGGAATTAAGTTATGACATAACATTATCAACAAACAATCACGTATATGTGTTTGTTCACTTTATAAGATAATGCATGGTAATGTAGGGATGATCACGAGACACTTTCACTGGTAAAGAAGTTCCAATAAGTGCATCAAATACCATAAGCTTGCCCTTATTTTCTTTACCTTAGTTTTCATATAGTTCGATTAGGATCACTATAGGACTTTACTCAATTTGTAATGTTGCCTTGGGGATTGATATGGTACATTTGGTATTTTAGTGAGTAGGCCTCCATGCTAGTACAATTATGTGAGGGGACCACTTGTTTATCAACTTTTTTTTCATTCCACCATTATTTCTCCCTTTTTATTCTTTTATTGCTCATTTAGGTTGGGTGTGCTTCTTTTATTATTTCTTTTTAATTATTTTATTTTTTATTTTATTTTTCCATTTTTCTACCACACCCAACCCTACTTTTGTTTCTTTTTATTTACATTCTTTTCATACACACTTTTTAATAATGCACTCGTATGACAACCATTCTACACTTGGGTGATTTTACAGAGTTGAAGTACACAATGGATAAGGAGGACAAAGGCCAGAATAGCTTCATTGTAATTCCATTGCAAAGGTGAAAGGTGAAATAAGAAAAATAGTCTATAAAGTCTAAAACAGGGATAAAGGGATTAATAATTCACATTTGGTAAGTCATTTCTAAAAGTGGACTAATTTCAAAAATGACCTATTATCCTTTACTAACTGACTATCTTACAACCTAGGAAAGACTAACCAGTTATGTTCTTGATTCAACACACAATCAGACAAAGTAAGCAGCTGAAAACATATGGGATAGAGTATCATAAAAAACTACCACCTATCTGATTCATGCAAATGTTAGCTGTAATATTTATGTCCTTAATCCTAATGGTATAACAAGAATCACAATGGTCACACATATACACATCACATAGTTTAAAAAAAATTATTCAAAGGAGTACAATTTTTCTTAAAAACACTTTAAGCACAAACAACCAAAACACATCAACTGTCTTACTACTCATTTTTCACATAGTTAAACAAAAACAACACAATACGATATAGTTTTATTTTCCTAGACGTGCTGGTTCTATAATCATACTGCGGCTAATGAGAAAACACACACGACAACAAAAACCCACAACGATTGGGGCATAGCCCACACCAAACTAAAAGACTATGCATTGTCCTAGTGCGTGACTACAATATAAAGAAAGGGATTGAATAAATACCTTGGATTCACTAGGCATCTGGCTCATGCTCATTCCTATTTAGGGGTATCTCAACTGGAATTGGTGGTGGTAGTTGAGAATTACTAGTTAAAGAATCCACAATATTAGATAGTCGTACAATATCATCTACTCTGGATTCCCTAGAAACATAGGTGGACCATTTCATGGTCTGATCAAAGGGAATAGAGAGGTCTTGTATGCCCTCCAACCTAGCTCTCTTAGTGCTAATAACTGGGACCATTCCCTCCTTCTCCGTAAATAAATCAAAATGTCTAGGGCTACATAGAGTAATCAGCTGAGCAAATAAAGGGATTATTAAAGGAATAGTTAGAATTTAGCTCTCATAGAGAGAGTGTAACTCTACTCATTGTGTGTCCACCTTCTATGTAATCTCATCTAGATTAGGAGCATGTGGATTTCTAAATCAAACCGACACCCGCCCCTCAAAATCATCAATGTGGGCATGCAACTATGTAGTGAACTCCAACGTCTCAGCAAAAAGTGCAGCCCATAAACTAGACTTAATAGTCCCTAATGTTGTTCGAACCCATGACTAGATTTTTCCATATAAAGAAGCAAGCTCAAAGTCAACATCAGTGAGGCAAGTGGTAGTCGCATGCTTCCACTCTACTAGTCTCTGTAGGAAATCATGGGGTACTATAATGAACTATATATTTGTGAATGTGGTAATGGCAGTAGGGTGAGAAAGCACAATAAATGCCCCAATCGGCTTAGAAGTAGAGGCTAGGGCTAACATAGAAGTAAGTGATGCCCCCTCCCCATGTGTATTAATCTTGAGTGCATCTATACGATTTACATATCCATGTCAAACATCTGACCCAACATCCATATCCAGCCTATACTATGCTTTGCCAGAACTGATGGACGCTCGTACACGACTAGAATTTCTACTGAAGGTGCATGGCTCTCTACGTAAGGATATAGTTTCTTTCGTACTTGATCATACTTATTTCTACGATGCTCATTACCTGTAATCTCCTACTAATATCCAATATTTAAAAATCTTCTCTCTCATTACATGATTGGTGGATGCAGCAAAAAGGGGCAAAATGGTCAAGTCCTTGAATGCTCTCTCATGTAACCTATCCTTGATAATTTTTGCAAAGTTAATCTCATTGTGGTGAAGTGCCTTAATGCTTGCTCGTGAAACTCATACTTGATAATGGCTGCAAAGTTAAACTCATAGCCAGCTATAAAATTCAGAATCAATGCAGCTTGGTTCCATGTTAATAGATTGTCTGTAGCAATCGAATAAAACTAAAAATAAGCCATGGAACACCAAACATTGCAGAAATATTATGTGCTACCTTTTGAATCTCTCCTTTTCCCTCGATCCAGGGGACGTCATCTCCCAAATCAAAAATTAGGTTGTGATTTATATATCCAAATCTAGCCTTTACTTCCAATGATCTGTATCTCTCATTTCACATATTTCCCATGAAAATATCAATCTATAATCACACTAAATAGTACATGCCAGAGCCACAAAACTTGGCACAAGAATATCTCGGTGGATGGCTACTGGTGAAATATAATCATGTACTCCTCTAACCAAAATGGATTGTAGTAAAGGTTCTACTGCACTTTTGTAACACTTAGGTGTTATAAAGGAAATTATGGCTACATTATATCCGTAGAACTCACAAACCATAGCATGGATGTAACAACCCTGGGTCTAGTCATCCACCCCGCTGGTATCGATAAAATATGGTTTACAAGTTTGGTGTCCCTATGATCTTTGATAACTCAATCCTCCTCTCTTACTTAATATAACTCATAGGTAAACTACCTCAGTAATGAAATTTCCCTACTCATAAATCATCTGCACTAATTTTACACACCACCTAGAGTTTACCTTAACTATTAGAACAATAAAAGTGCGTGTAGGTATAGAAGTTGTCTTAGCCAGTGGTGGACTGGAAGGATGAAGATCCTATCAAGGAGGCTCTTAGCTTGTGTTAAATATGATGATCCTGGATATGATGCCTAAGTCATACCCTTTTAATATTGGCCTACTACTAATGCTAACTAAACCTCTAAACCCTCCTCGGACTGGGGGTCCTATGTTTCATCCTCCTTAGACTCATTATCAAATGCATTCTTTTTCTCTAAAGAGTAGGGAGTATTTGGTATTAATATCCTGGACGACTTCATCCCCGACCTAGGAACTAGTATGACTACTAACGCTTGAGCCTTTACTTGAGTAAATGCCAGTAGTGAACAACACTTTGTCCGTAGCAGGAGAGAAACTAAGTTCCTAGTGGGAGCTAAAATCTAAAAGCAGCTGAAATAATAGTGGTAGCTGCAACCTGCTTCTAGAACCTAGTCTGTAGGGCTGCTGGCCTATCCATGACAAACGAGTAGTCCTCCACTAAGCCACTGCACTTAGGGGACTCATCCCCAAGCCTTTACTGTCATCCCTTTTCTGGGTAGCCTTGGGAGCCATAGTACTTGAAAACATGTTCTTAGTGCCTTGAAAGTGAATAAGTGAATGCAAAATTTAATGAAAAATAAAAAATTATAAAAACTTGAATTTTCCCCAAACTTTACATCTCTATATAATGTAATCATCCCATTGAATTCTAATTTTGCACTCACTACTTGTATCAATTCTCAAAACATAGGTAAGGTACACTTGAATTTTGGGTTTCATCAACCTTTAAATTTCTACTTCCATTTAGGGCATGATCAAAAAGTTTTAATTGAAGAACAATGATCCCATTTCAACTTTTTGATTATTCTATACTCCTACAAATAATACTTTGAGTTTCACATAATTTTCAAGTGTATTCTAGTACCAACTCATTTTTTCTTTGTTAATATCACAATGTAAAACTCATAGGAGCCACGAAATTTACCTTGATTATACAAGATGAAAGAAGAAACTTAAGGAAATATAGAAACCCTATTCTTATATAGTGTGTACGTGTGCAGGTGATGGACTAAGGGATAAGTCTTTCCTTTAATAGAATTAGTGATGAAGTTGGAGACTTTAAGTTGTAGAGGCTGTTGGAAATATTTAGATTATGGGGCTAATTGTCTGGGGTTTAAAGCTGTTAAAAGGATGGGCAGTCTAATTTTTTATCAGGTCCTCTTGGGGAAGGACCAAAATTTTAAAAAAATTGGGCCAAGAAAATGCTACTACCTACGATACCATTTTTTGCCGATTGGTGTCACCTACGATGCGTAGGTGGCCGGGCGCAGGTAGCAGAAATTTTTTGTCCCTTTTAACTTTTATTCAGATTCCTACCACACCACGTATGAGGTCGTAAGTGGTACTTACTACCACATAACTAGGTTCATAAGTTAAAAGTCAGAGACCCAAAAATACTCCAAATTTCCCTTAGACATTTATTGCTTTACTTACCTTGCTTAAGTGGGACTTATCACCCCCATAAGTCAGTCAACAAGTCCCCTTACCTGGGTTTCAGTATTTTGCAATGTTTTACCATGTTGTAGGTAGTTTCTTATGTTTTTGTACCTATTAAAGAAGAAAAACATTATGAACACTAAAATAGTGGGTTGCCTCTCACCTATCATTTTATTTAATATTGTGGCACGATGCGGCTATGTTGGTTACTCATACTTAACAAACATAAAATTGGTTGGTTCCCATGCAACACCTAATTTAATGGCTCAGCATAATGCGAGTACCTTGATTACTGATACTTTATCAAGGTAGCCAAATAAGTTTCCTCCAAGGGCATCAACACAGTTTATTACCGAGACCACCCTCATGTCGATTGGTTGTTTTATAGTTCTACGCTCATTGAATGTTACCGCTTAATTATTTAGTCTGAACTTAAGTTCCCCTTTCTCCATATACACCAACTCTTTATCGTGACCAATAGTCTCCCCTTGATTATGGACATCTCAAAGTCAACTTTATAATCCAAGACAACAAAGTCTATCTGAAAGATAATGTTGGATACCCTTACCATAACATCAAATGATATGCTTATGGGCTTCTTCATCGTACTATCTACCATCAATAACTGCATCAATGTAGTCTCTAGAGGCAATAATCCCAAATATTTGACCACTACCAATGACATCAATTTAATGCACCGAAGCCATACAAGGCTCTAGCAAACTTAGATGTCCTAATGGGGCAAGGAATAGTGAAAACTTCACGATCACCATTTTTATATGCGAGAGATTGCAATGTGAAAACACTATAGTGAAGTAACCCATTGATGTCCTCATAACTAACATCTCTCTTATTTGTTATAAAATTCTTCACAAATTTTACTTTCCCAGTTGTCTGCTCCAGAGCTTCAAGAAGAGGGATATTCAAAGACAACTCTTTCAGTATAGCAATGAATTTTTTGTACTTATTTTCTTTTCTCTTTTACATTAAACTTTGAGTTAAAGGTATGGAAGTTCGTGGTATAGTCTTGAGTACTGGTTCATCGACCTTTCCTTTACCTTTATCCTTTTCAGCACTACGATCAACACCTATTAATTTTTTTGGCCTCACTTTAGTTTTCTCATCAACATTAACAATATCATTCATTGGCTCACCATCAAAAGGCATTAGGGGGTCAATAGTGGCCTTACCATTTCATGTGGTGAAGACTAGACAATGAAAGTCATTCTTAAGATTCAGCACCGTATTGCTTTGATAATTACCAGACTCCTACTGATTCTAGGAAGCAGACATTTGACCCAATTGCTGCTCCAATTTCTTGATCGCAGTGGTGTGAGATTCTATCGTAAATGTATTCCCTAATCTTTGTAAGTCAATTTTCTTGACTCTTCTAACACTTTACTATCTTTGGAAACTAGCTCTATCCTTGATTCACTATATCAACTGGTGGGTGGAACATATTCACGATCTTTTCCTTTATAATCATCGTTATGTATCCAATCACCATCCCTCTCTCTGCCCTGATCTTTGTACCTATCCCCGTAGTAGTTCCAACCTTGGTTCCTTTGACTATAGTTCCAATTATCTTGAGCAGATGATTGGCCCTTGTCTCAAATGCCTGTCAACTCTCTATCTTGATATTTAAGCTCTTCATCTATATTTGAATCATGTGATCTAGAGTCCCTACCTTATGTACCCGCTGCATTTACCTTCTTGAAATTCATCTTCACAAATTGATTTGTTAGCAATCAACCTCCATCCTTAGCTTAGCAACCTCTTATGCCACTATGTCATCAACAACTTTAAGCTTGTGAGAAACCATAATAGAATATGTGTCAGTGTCTCTCTACTTCCATAGTATTCCACCCTCAGTTGCTGAGAGAGATCTGATCTAATATCTCTAATGCTACCTCCTAACCAAGGCTCATGAATTCTCCAGATGTAGTAGTATCTTACATAGCTTTGGAACTTGTGTTAAGGGGTCGATAGAATATTTCAAGTAAGTTTCTTCCCATAATTCTATAATTCGGCACCATTATCAACTTCTATTTAAATTGAAACCATGCATCACACATTAATTCAGAATGCAACAGCTTTAAATTATATAATGCATCCTTCAAAGGTAGCATTCTAATAGAGGGAAGAAACGGTCTTAAAAATTCCTACACAACTAGTTACAAGTAGTAATGAATCCACGAGAAAGTTCCCCTAACCACAATGTAGCTTCATTAGTTAGAGAGAAAGGGAATCACCTGATTCTCAGAGCTTCTTAATATAACCCAGCTACAGTGTATGAAGTGAAAATTCCAATAAAATTAATCAGGTGCATGTTTGAAGTCGTCAGTTGACAAGACAAAAAACATACCTTTCATATTATAATTGGATCATAGCACTAGTAATGTCAAATTTCACACTCGGTGGAAATGCAGGAGGATGATAGCACCTACATCAGTAGGCTCAACATATCCTATGTCCTTATTTTGATCATCGTATGGTGGAAATTACTAAAAGATTAGAATTACTTAAGATCTACCCCTACTACCTCTGTAGAGTATTGCTCTATTATTAATTATTATTCTTTATCTCGCTCTTTCTGCCTCTAGAGCAGCACACTAGGCAACCTCATTTTCTCTCCTCACATTTTCCTCTTCTAATAACCGCTTAGTGGTCTGCTCTACAGTCTCTTAGGGAATTGGGGGAGGCATGTTTTATGATTTACATGAGGTAGCTCATGATGAGGGACTCGACCATAGTGTGCTATCCTACGGTTCTATTGTAGGATTCTTTCTTGCTCAGGATCAAATGGGATCATGGACGTCCCTTGACTCTTAGTACTAGGCATACACCAGCATACGCGCTAAGAAAAAAAATTAAACCCAAAAACCTCAAACACTTCAATCAATAAATTTGCCACCAAATTTCCCAATAGCAGAAGTATAATTTGATGTTGTCCAAACTCTACCCACTAAGAACATACAATGCTGTCATTGTAAAATTATAGTAACACAATTAGGTTGGGGTCGATCCTATAGGGAATAGGTCGAATCTATCTATTGAACTTGTAGAATTAATCCGACAATGTAAAAAAGTAAATGGGGGAGATTGTAGTAAAGAGTAACAAGTAACAATTTTTGAATTCTTTCAGTTGTAAAAAAACTGAGATGAACACTAGGACTGTGTCCCCCCAGCTTCCTAATTCTGTAGGTTTCTCTTGCTCAAGCCAACTATCTTAATGCTACGCTTGCAAAACCTGACAAGATATGCATCACTAACTATATTATAAACAAATTGGTAAATATCACCCTTTACCTTGTGTAACGCCTCAAATCTGGTACTC
This sequence comes from Capsicum annuum, assembly GCF_002878395.1. Lineage (NCBI taxonomy): Eukaryota > Viridiplantae > Streptophyta > Magnoliopsida > Solanales > Solanaceae > Capsicum > Capsicum annuum. The sequence goes on along the minus strand of NC_061117.1, from coordinate 82,918,385 downwards.
AGAACGCTACACGGTCCTCACTACCCCAATGGACCACAATCTAACCCATGACTGATATTTGTACCTGTATACTGTATAATATACTCAATATAATGCAGAAATAGAGGCTGAAAAGCCATAAGGTTCAAAACTGCATAATTGATAAAATATAACATCTGAGTAGGGTAATAGAATACCCAAAACTAAAATACTATCTGAACATACTGCAGTCTGAAAAATCTCTAAAACATAATTGTCTGGATAAGGAGTAGATGGGACATGTCTCCAACTAACTCTAACTTATAAATTAATTAATAAGATAATAAATAAATGATCATGTCCTCAAAATATGAGGAATCACTGTTAACTCTGACTGCTGAGACTGGAATGTTACTAATGCTCTAAAGCTCGTGCTTCTGCACCTATGGTATAAGACACCATAGCCCAAATGCGCCAGTACTTTAAATGTATTGGTATACATGGAAGGTAGACTGAATACATGGTGTTCATATGCATGAACAATACTAGCTAACTAACTAATATGAACGTGACAATACAAGAATGAATACGTCGTAACTATATCTGATATCATGGTAACATGAATTTACTGATAACTGACATGACTGTTAACTGAATTCTAATGACTTATATAACTGATGACATGAGTGACTGTATTTGACACTCCTAAATCTGATGAAACTACATGAGTTCCGTACTATTCTGAGTTAAATATATCTGATACTCCTAAATTTTGTAGAACTATCTGAGTTCTATTACTGAGACTAAATGACTGTATCTGAAAGTCCTGATTCTGTAATTGAAATTGTGGGAAGTAGTTATCTAACTGATATGCCCCTAATACGCCATTATGGTTGACTTGGGGTCAAATCTATAACCTCAATTAGAAGGGTATCAATACCGAGCCACTAGTAAGGACAAGCTATGAGTGACCCTTATCTGACAGTGTCCCTAAAAGAGAACGGCAGGGCCGTCATCTGACAGTGCTTATCCACCTCATCAACACTCATCTGACAGTGTTGATGTCTCAACCTATGCTGGCTACATAGTTCTGGAATGCAAGGATGACTTCTAAGAATCACAGCCTCATCTAACAGTGTGTGTTCCCATCCTTGGGTTCACTCGGTGCTAATTTTGACTCCTATCTGAATTGGACTGAATAACTGAGTTTTGTTGACTGATAGAATAGTACTGAGATTACTGTATTACTGAGATTTCCTGAGTCACATGACTGACTGAGTTCTATGGATCATGTCTTGACTAGGAGATTGTGAAAACATGACACGGACTCTAGGCATACAACTATATTTTTCGGGTACAAGTACCCCTAGACTTGATAGAAGAGAATTGACAAAGCATAGCTTTCTTGAGTACAGGACCAACATCAACAATGCATAATCCGTTGGCTAAGACATTTCATCAAACACTTGACAAACATAACTTGCACATGAATGGAGATTTCATATTACCATACTACTATGACACTTTTCCTTCACATAGGATTTAATCAAACATGGGGGGACAATGCTATGGTTATACAATCATCAACACATCTAATAATCAAGGATACATCAATCAACTTGTGAATTGAATGGTTTATCATGAATACCACGTAATTCCTCAAATACTAGAATCAATTCGTTTAATTAGTAGTCTATAACAAGGAATGAAATCAAACAACAACAGGAACATCACTTTTCCATTCAATCAAATCATGAACATTCGTAAATTGACAAATCTTTGATTTTAAAAAGAGATTCTTGAGCTGCATGGGTGAAAGAGACCCATTAATCAACACATGACATACCTTAGTTCTTCATTTAGCGAAGATTGATGGAGAGACTTTCTTCAAATTGAATCCCCAATTGAAACCCTGGCTTGTTCTTGAGAGAAAATTGAGAGAAACTAGTATATTTTGCGTTCTAAATAACTGAATCTCGTGTTAAAGTGCTTAAATAAGGGTGGTAAATTGATCCTTTTAACCCTGGATGGGTCTTTTAGATTGATGAAACTTTCCCGACCTAGACCCCTGGCACGACGCGGCGCTATTGCATCGTGTTACTGGAATTTGACAATTGGGAAATAGGGAAATGATGCGACATGGAGCTATTGCGCTGCCACTTCATTTGCAACCTGTAAGTTTGGCGCGACAGGGAGAAATCACGCTGGGACACTGGAAAAAGGACAATTTCCATTTTATCATGTGGCGCGGCGCGCCACTGACCAATATGTTGTTGTTTTATGACGGGGACTTGAAATAGTCATAACTTGTTAACCGATTATCAGATTTAGCCAAATTTTATATCGATGGAAAGCTTATTGAATTTCCCACATGAAAAAAAAAAGTGAAAATCTTGAAAATTGCCCATGGAATAAATATCATTAAATTTAGAAGCTAATACTTAACATTTTTGAGACAAAGCTAGTTAGGAAACTTTAGGGAATTACACCTTGTGAGTATCAGGGTTTCGCTTTACTAAACCTTTTCTTTGATCTTTATTTAACTATCAACTTGTGGGTCTGAGGTTATTAGACGAGGGTGGATAGCCTCGAAACGTTGTGTTAACCTACTTTTTCTAACCTTAATCGTTCTTGTGAAGACAATACTGAATACATGCGAGTTCCTAGTGTTGTACACCACTAAGAAAACAACTAAACTAGAGAAGATCACAATACAAGTGTAAACAATGATATGAATCAAACTCACAATTCCCCTACTTCATTAATCTTATAGGGTTCCCACAACCCTAGCTATGGGAAATAGCCATTAATAGATGCAAAACACTCCATGAAATCCAATAAAGAAAATATTATAATAATCTCACAAATAATTTATGAAGAAAACCCAAAGATTCAAATTATTTAATCAACCAAAAACCAAGAACACATGAATCCCAAGATCAAAACTCAATCCTGGAATTAAAACAATGTTCCTGAATAGTATGAGGTCATAAACTTATTCAAAAACATCAATCGAGTATTTATAGATTACATAGAAACCCTAGGAATCCATTCCAAAAATAAAAGAGTAAACCTAAGTCATCGGCCACCTACGATTCTAATTACAGGTTGTAGGTGGCACCTATGGGTCTTATGTGGCCCCAAGTAGAAGGTCAGTCTTCAAACTTTGCAGGATCTCAACTGGTGATCACTTGTTCTGACACCAATGGAGTATAGGTACTACCTACGACCCATAGGTGGTCCCCTCATAGGTTCTAGTAAACTTATTCTCCGTAGCTTCTCTGAAACCCAAATTTTAGATTCCTACTCTACTACCTACGCCAAGTATGTTCCAACATAGCTTCCTACGCCAAGTAGGTTCTGACGTAGGTTAGCCAAAACTTAATTTTTAACTCCTTTTCTTCTGTTTAATTCCAAAAACCTAGTTTCCAGTAGAAAAAGACAAACACATCTTATCCCACAAAATAGGCCTAAGTACTTGCATATTTCTCGATTTAATGCATCGAAAGTATTGTGAAACCATGGAACATCACAAGGATATCACATAAGTGATAATGGTGTCACGTACGCAATATTTCTTAGGTACCTAGCTATCGCATATTCGATTTACTGATCGCGTAGGCGACAAGTACGCCAATGAAAAATTATCACTTAACCAACCCAATATTCGCTTCAGCGATACCCGTGCACTTAAGAATGGTATAAATACCGAACTTAGCCTATTTTTCTCCATTCCTAAGATATTTAGACCCTTAAAATTGGGAAAGTATATGGAAAACATTTGTGGGTGATTTTGGAGGTTAGATGAAGATTATATATACGTTCCGTTTTCAAATTTTTGGTAAGCTTCCATCTATTTTGGGATTAAATCCTTCATTTTCTTCTAAAATCCCTAAAAGAATAGTGGCTTGATTTTAGTACCATTAGAGCTTAAAATTCATCCATTCTTGAGGGTAAATGTTCCTTGAGCATAGAGGGATGTTGTGTTGGTTTCAAATGTATGATTTTGTGAATGGGCGCCACATGGGATTTTACATGATATTTGGACCAGAAAGACAATAGTATAATATGGTATGTTCTTGATTTGATGAGTATATTGTGATTTTGATAGAACAAAACCTTGTGGGAGCTTCTTCAAAAGAAAATTATTGGTTTAGCAGATTCTTTGGGCTTATGTTACGTCACTACCTAATTTCTCAGGTCATGCTTGCACCTACCATAACCCACCAGTGGGCAAGCCACCTCATAATCCAAAATGGCTAGTAGCAGGCTACTCAATCAATATAAGTAAAATGATTCAGAATATATAAAAAGTACAAATCAATACATAAGAATATCCCAAAACTTTGTGGTATCAGTATAAGAGCTTCTAATATATATAGAGTACAAAACAAATTGTCAAGGCAAAATATTTTGATACAACATATCTCTGAATGCCATATGGAGACTATTCTAATACATAATAGAGAGAGATAATAATACTCCGACGTCAGGAGTTCACCCTAAGTCTCTAAACCATGGTTATTTTGCATGATGCACTAATCAATAACAATAACCCATACTATGATCTAAAGGCTACAGAAGTGTAGTATGTGTACCAAAAAAAAGTACTCAGTAGGCAATTGCCAACAAAGTTCAAAAGATAATGAATATATATACAACATATAAACAGAATGGAAACAACACCAAAGAGTCCAGAGCTTATATAGCAACTCAATAAGAATAATAAGGGACAACTACCCTATTCAAGACCATGAGTCTAACAGCACAAGTCAATGAGAATAATAAAGAACAACAACCCTATTCCAACTACATTCAATATATGTCCATACTACACTGAATATCCCAGGTCAATATATGAATATAGTACGAAGGAAAGACACACTATAATATAAAAGATTAAGAAACAAATATACAATATGAATAATCGAAGGATGGGATGTACGGTAGTGCAATAGTTTCATTTAGCTATATATATATACATCCACATAATAATAAGGACATCTCAAAGAGTAGCCAAGATTATCATATTCTCATTCTAAGACCTAGTCATAATACTATTAGGATTCAATACTTTCATACTCAAGGTTTCTAATTAACATGGCTAGACATGATTTAATCGTGCACAACAATAAAATTATAAGATAAAAGAGGTCGAAAACATACCTTAAATTTCGATATCAAATCAATGACCAATCTGTCACAAGCAATCCATAATAATGATCATAACATTAATAACAATAATATCAATAATAGTGCGAATAACCGTCTACTTTGGGCAGCCATATACCTAACCGAGCCTGTGCGTATGCCCACCGCCCTAGATTCGGAAGGTCCAATCAACACACAACAACACAAGGCATATTCTTCATGATGTTTATGCAACCATCTTATACCGGCTAATAGATAAAAGTGCATAGTGGTGATAGCTGATTCGTATGCATGAATATTGCAAGGTACACAATCAATATCACAACTTTCTATAACTATCATCATAATGACTAGCATCATCGTAATCAGACTTCGACCTTTTTGGGTATCAATACACCTATCACAGTATCCTCTAACCTTGTTGGGTATCAATATATCATCTTAGCCTTGTCGAGTATCAACATATCATCACAATAACTTTCATCCTTGTTGGGTATCAATATCATCATTATAGTATCCCTTGGCCTTGCTGGGTATCAATATATATTCATGATATCCTCCAACCTTGTCGGGTATCAGTTTTGTCATAATAGTATCTTCTGACCTTTCGGGTATCAATATATCATCACAATTAACATTACTGGATAACATATACTAATATACTCATAAATATAATCATATCACCACAAATTGGCTATCTAGAAAATACTTCCCCACTATCTGTTTTTAGCTAACCAATGCCATTTATAATGAAACCACTAGTTCACTAGTCTTAACATGACCTCTAATTATTAGTCTAAACATTACCCTTATTCAAGGGATAACAACTAACCATTATTTATTAGATAGAAGACATCTTAGCTCTAGCTAAGGTTCATCACTAGACCATAATTTCCATATACCCGCTATTCAATATTATCAACAAATCCTCATGTAATCGTTAACCATTATTAGACAACACTTATCCGCTTATCATCTAAGAATCTTTTATTAACTAACTTCATTCATTAACTAACCATTGTTAACCAACTAATCCTCATTTAACTATTAAATAATCAATTATTTAGCAACTATTAATTGCTACTAACTAGCCACCTCTTATTATCAACATCATTTTTTATCTAGACTCATTAATACATAACTCCTCATTTAACAACTAATCGACACTATAAACTTCGGCATCAATATCACTAATCCTTGCTATGCTAAGCCCAATGTCATTATTAGCCACTTACAAATCATCACTAACTACCTTATCGCAACTATGAAAGATTCATTAACTAATACATTTGATTCCTAGCCACCAAGTGTTATAGTCTCCTTATAGACAACTAACTACCACATGTCTAAAACTTTAATTTAGTAGAACAATCATAAGAACAGATTTCATCTAAAAAATTACATAATTTATCGAGACAATAATCATAAATGTACCAAATCAATGCATGTCATCATTATTATCCAATCAAATAAGTCATAGCAATATACCCCATCTTCCTTCATCCTATACCAGAGAGATATGTATATAAAACATACATATGAATCCATAAGCTATAATCGTATCCCTTACAATGATAAGAACTTTTCTAATATCAAATAATTGTCATAACACAGCCCTTTGCCCAATAATATACTCAAAATAATCACAACATCAAAACTATGAACTTAGGCCCATAAACATATCCGAAATTCATATCAATAATCATATTTAAAAGTCATAGCATATCTCTAGTTATCTCACACATAGAAGGCATGTCATATATAGGATGCATGATATAATTAAGCACGTAATTATCTCTAACATAGGATAAATCTCAGACAAAGAAGGTATAATTTCAATAAGCAAGTAAACCTCTCTCACATAGGATATCTTATATAAGTATGTCATACATCATGACTATAAGGTATATTACCTTTCTAGGGAAATTGTCATATGTAAGAGGAATAAAGTCTAAAAAGAGTGACTAAATTTACATAACTGACTCTAACTGACGTCTATGAAGCCTCTACTATATTGACTATATATAGCTAGGAAGTGACCCAAAATACCACTAATCAATACATAGGAGTAGGAAAGTAAAGTATATAATTAACATCTAACTAAAGTCTTCAAAGTAGGAGGACTCATTATCTGCTTACTGGAATCTATAATTGTCTGATTCTTACAATGCATACCATGACTTGTACCTATATTATGATACAATATAGCACATATATACATATATGGATCAGTACTTTGAGGATGTACTAAGTATATAGGGTGAATGTATGAGTAAAACATTATCATTACATTTTATAAAATCATGCAAGCTAAATATAAATGACTCTCATAGGCTTGAGTAATCTGAAATCTGAAAATCATAAATCATAAATAGTAAAGCATATAGTATAAATCTTCTGGATCATAACACTTAGTTCTAAAATTTGTATTTCTATTCTATTCTTAAATCATATAGACTAAGTGAAAAGGGCTCACCTTTTTATGCCTAAAACTGAAAGCTATAATTTTGTAATCTAAAATCTTAAGTAAAATAATATATGAGTAAGTTTGTGAGCCTTTACACTTTGTTTTTCTAAAAGCTTTTCTATTAATATTTTTTGTTAGCTAGCACCGATGTTCTTTTAATCGACATAAACCATATGAACATTCATGGAGTTCAACGTCTTGTCCCCCTAAGAAGGAATACTTACATTGGGGAGAGAATTCATACTCTTGCCAGGAAGTATAACCTATCTAAGTGATCACATATCTATCATCCATGTAGAAGTGGGAACAAACTAAATCCTATGTTGGCATGTAGTTTTAGTGTATGAAACCGTAGTAACTTGCCCATCTTGGTGCAAAATACTACTCTCATTAAATTTGTATGCTCGTTCTGATGAAAATTCATTTTTAAAATAGTCTAATGGTTTATGATGAAAACCAACTGCATATCTGTAAAGCTAAATCTGTAATCTGAATTCTGTAAAGTGGATTTCATATCTATTTTGAGACCAAAAGGTATAATCTTTATCGGTAATCTAACAAGAATCTAGTCATAAAGTGGTCAAACACAATCAATCTTAAAATAGCAATACCCATTTGGGTTTGATACCCAAGCATTAAACTCATGTTAAAACATCTTAAAATACATGCTTGTTAATGTAAACATTTATAATTCATCAAAAAGTCTGGAAATTTCTGTAATATGCATGAAAATATGAACAAAATCATGTAATTCAACTTCTAAATCAATGAAAATCTCATAATCTTATGAATAGCAATATTGGGTATAAACCCTAACTTCAATTTCATAGGAAATCACATAAAATCAAATAACTTTTGAAATTAAAAATAAGTTTTTTCCACAAGGATGAAAAGAGTATCCTTGTTCATAACCCCACATACTTTGGATGAAGAACTAGATGAAGAAGCTCGGTTTTGAAGATTATATTCGCATTCTTGAAGATGGATTCACGAGTATCTTTACTTGGGAACCCTCAATCTAAAACTTTCTTGGAGTAACAATGGAGGATCTAGACTTCTTAGAAGAGGAGCTTTGGAGTTCTTAGGGTATTTCTTGAGAGAAAAGTAATAAAAATAAGCCTAATGTGCTTAGAATAGGCTTAAATCTTGTGTTTGGTTGGATTGGGGTGGAGAAAATGACTCATTTACCCTTAAAAATGTAGAAAAAAACTAGAGAAATTACCGAATCGTACTGGCCAGGGCGGCGCAGGCTTTGGAACGCCGCTCTGGGAGAGGCTTCGCGGTGTTCATCACAGGCTCTCCCCCATCACCTGACTAGGCAGGGAGCTGCGGGATAATCACCCTGAGCTACTGTTTTGGAGTTCCAAACACACCCTTATGCTTGGCTGAAAATTCCAAAACTTACACAAGATGTACTATTGACTTCCTCGATCATAAATGAACTTAAAAATTAGCTTTTGGAGGTCAGGAAGGTCGTAAATAAATTCCTCAAAATTTGAGCGCTTTAGAAAAGACTAAGTCCGAACACTTAGATGAAAATTTTCTATGTCTAAGACCTCTTTTGGCACTCTTTAAAGGACTTAGACGATGAGGATTTTTAGGGTCTTACATTTCTATGGTTTTGCTTTTGAATAGAATGGTGAATAATGAGCATAAAGTGCTTATTCAATTTCCCCCTCAATGAAAAGTCTAAATCTAGAAAATACCACATGAAATAAAAAGGTATTCATTTTAGTAGCTAATCCTTGACCTTTTAGGGAGGAAATTTAGCTAGGAAAAATATAGGGTGTTACAATATCTTCCCCTTGGGAACATTCGTCGTCGAATGTGGCTAGTTAAGTTGAAATGCCAAGGAATCTGAGGCTATAAGCTATCATGCACAACTGAATTAAACTGAATAACAGAATCTTAAACATGATGAGCTACTGAACTGATATGCAAAAGCATGAATTCTTATGAAAATAGTGGTATGGCTAAGATAGTAATGATAACGTCCACTTATGCATAACCATTACTTTACGCTTGATCTGATTTCTTAGAAAAAAAGAATGAGAGGTTTATGACAAGAAAACTTGGGGTATTACACCTTTTAAAGAACATTCCTAGGATCTCAAGTGGTGAAATAGCAGACATACGCTAATCGTAATTGTGGTCATCACGATCGCACCGAGCACCATGAGATCACAATATTCCCTGCACCAATAGATGGGTGAAACTTTGAATTTGAATCTAAGTTTTGGCCATGGCTTCATGATGTATCTTGAATCCAATTTTTGGAAATGAGATATGTAAGCACACTAAATAAAACATTTTGTATGCATTGGTGGAGTCGAATTTTAAATCCGAGGTTATTTCACCAAATATTTTTCTCGGTGGCCATTTGAAGCTAGTGAAGACTTCTTAACGGAGAATTGGTTCTAAAAAACAGAAAAACTACCCGATGGCTGAATCTTTTATCCCAATGAGTCATCAATGACTTAGGGCAGATATGGGGAAGCCTAAATAATGAAAATAAGAGTAAAGGATTGATCCACTACTAAAAGGACTTTTGTCCCAAAAGTCAACAAAGAGAAAGAATCTAAAAACCTCGAAGGGATAGGTACTGGGACCGCATGCTTAGAGCATGACTTCCCAAATAACCTCAGCATAGAAAAAAAATGCTTCTAAGGGATTTTGCCATGGGTCCCTTTTTCAACCAGCACCTTTATTCTTATTCCAAATAAGCAAAACTCAACTTTACCGCTAATTGGCCTCAAACTAAAACAAGAAGACTAATACATGCACATCTGAAAAACATCACGCTCATACCATCACTATACCTACTTAAATCAATAATGTCTCATCTCATCCAAAACCACCCCAAGTCATGAGTCATGCCACCAAATCCAAATCCAATTATATGCCCCATTTGCCATTTTGCACATGTTATCTACTCCAATCTAAGAGGAAAATCAGTCTCGCCCATGTGGTCTCATCACAGAGAACTCAAAGAACTGAAGTTGACCTGCTGCATGTCCATACGTTAAATAAGTGAAGAAGTTCAAAAGAAGTTGTCTGAGAACACCAATGAAGACAATCAAGGAATGCAATCCATGCAAATGCTGTAACCATTCCGAATAACAATCAAACAAAAATCTCAAAGTCCAGAGTATAACTACTAATCAATGAATATTCTACTTCAGGATGTCTCATCCCCCGAGAATGAAGTCATACTGAATTCAACTCAAGTATATTACTCTCATTTAGTAAATCTTCCAAAATTCCCAAAGAAAATTATAAACTCTAAGTCAATACTAAAGTAGCCAATATAGGGCCCATGGACTATCATCGGAACACTTGTTAACTACAATCAAACCAATGTTGAGAAGCTTAAGAGGCAATCACTGAGTAGGCTCAACCATCCTCTAAATTAAATCCTAACAAAGGCTAGTCCAAAACAAAAATTGTACATAATGCCAATAATACCATACTAAAATCTCAATACCAAGGTTGTATCGCTCGATCTCAAATATCTTTACCAAATAGAAAATGGGTAGGCATTTATGCTCCAAGTCTATAATAATTCCAAATTACCATTTTGGTGCATTAAATCAAAAATGGATCTAATATGGTCATATCAATGTCAATTATCTCAAATCAACTTTAGTATCAAAACCTGACATACTCGAGATAAATCATACTAAGCCACAGTCCAGACATAACTGAAGAACAAAATCACCACAGGGATAATCACTAACTGAAAACACACGTAACAAACTTTATATCACTTGGAGGGCACGAAATATAGGCATAAAATAGAAGTTATTTTAAAAAAGAAACTACTGGATGAAAATGCAAATAACCCACTCTATATCCGTTGTAGGTCAGGAACTATCCAATCATACTCAAAAACTTATAAAGGCTAAAAACCACACTAGTATAGGCAAAGAATCTAGCAACTAATTGAAATGTAACTTTAGCCGACAACTAATCAATATAACACACTATCTCCCCAAAGAATAGCCACAAGCATATATCATTAAGTTAAAACAATTTACCAGGCCTCATTATGTCATACAATCTTTGAAATAGTGATTTCCCAAATCCAACCAAGTTGGACAATCACTACTTGATCCATTCAAGAATCACATCATCACAGAAGGAATATATAAATCTAAAAACCAAGGTCAAAGTCAAAATCACTACCAGAAAATCAACAACTCGAGATAAGGAATTTCCAATTTTCCAACTCAAAAAGTGATCATAGGAAAGGCCACCCACCTTTAACTCTCTATCTATACTTAAGAAAATACTATATTGCAGTAAAGGAGCAGCTATTCTCCACATCAATTACAAAAATAAACTATCACAATATAATGAACCCAAAAAATATGAGAAATGGATCCATGATATCTCAACTTAAATATCAAAGTTGCTATTAGACGAAAAAGTAGACACAATAAAAGAAGAGATCTCAAACTGGTCAATCTCATAATGGGCTATATCAGAAAGGAAAGTCAAAACAAAAGTCTTTGTAACCCATGAGGAAAGTCTAAGGTTCTCAAACTCAATACTAGGAAAAAGAAGTAAATTGCCAAATCAAGGGTCATAAAATAGCCATAAAAAGTCAACCTTTCTTTCGATATCAAAATACTTCCCCAAATAAATCTAAGACAGCTACCAAAAAGGGAACACAGTCAACCCCTCTGTGCTAGGGGAAATAAATTATCCCGTCGAGCTATGTCTACTCAAAACAATGAATAATATCATAATAAAATAAATGTTTAACTTGATAAAACTAGTCTATATAGCTACCCAACAAGAATCCATTTCATCAAGTACAAACATCAAGAGATAATATTATGTAATATCACTAACCTCAGGCAGTGGTAGTAATAACAAATATCACTCAAGGGATATAATAGGGCTAATGTGCTAAGATAAATAAGACTTGAAACCAACAACAATCATGGGGGAACAACATCAATATTCTATGTAGTCCATCAACTACTAAAAGAAATAAACCATGGAGTTGTAACATAATCATGAATTTAATAATAAGGCACATAATAATCGATGTTAAGTTATTAGGGCATAGAATTACCAATGGATATAAAGACCCCAATACACATAATAAGAGATAATGGTAGGGAAAAAAAGTACACCAGTCGTGGCAACATCTACAATCATATGCCTGACGAGCACAGGGAGAAATAAATCTGAATGGGTTTAACTCGAACCGACCAATTGAATCATCAAATTAGGTGTGACACACTACCTCTAATAGAACACTCCATAATATTACAAGCATGGTCTGAATGAGTTGATTGACTAAAAATCACATGCTGGGGACACTTTCAAGAGTTATAGTTGATCTCTCTACAGTTGAAGCAAACTTCAAAAGCACAACAATGACAAAAATAAAAACTGAGACCATATGGCTGGCCAACTGACGTTGAGAGAAATTTGTAAAATTATGCTCATACTTCTGAAATCACAGTCTGTCTTAAGAACTCTAGGCCGGTGGGGAGTACTTGCTAACTCTGGTTGATCTTCTATCTCATACTTAGGGTATTCTCTAAATTGGTGTATCATCACAACCCAATCAAATTAAGATCCTTGAATACTTTAAGATACTGCCTCTCAGAATCCAAAAATGGTCACCATGGCCCGAAGAACCATACCATAAGTCCGCTAGTATGATGGGAGCTCTGCCAACTCTAATCACTATGATAAATCAGAAAACTAATCATAGTATGGAATACTATCTGTATAGACCTAATAGGCTGTAGGTGAAGCTAAACTCTACTTGAAGGATCCTTACTATTTTATAAAATACCAATAGCATTATACTGATGGCATACCTCTTACCTCTATTTCCATAAGTCTCCATACATACTCTCTATGGTTCTCTCAAAATTAATAGTCTAAGGGAAGGAATATTCAACTACTATCAAGTGTTTTGATGCTAAATAGATAACAATACTAATCCATTAACATATCCATGCACCCATGTCGAACTAAGAAGGATGTAGCATAGGAGAATGCTTGGATCATATGAGAAATTCATTCTCGTACTCAAATATAGTAAAGAACCCTGATAATCACCAATAGACCTAACTTTGGTCTGACAACTGCTTGATGAATAAAATGTCATCTATGGCTAAGAGGTATCTATAACATCACTCGAATAACTAATTCTAACACTCAAAGCTTAGAGTAGTCACAAGCTCAACTGGAGCCTTTCCTGGCCCAAATCCTTTTCAGCTATCGCTAAACATCTTCGATATCCATCTCTGACTCTCTAATACAATGCTACAATAAAAATTTGGAAAGATAATATAAAGTCTCATATGAATCTCTTGGCAGTGTTGCATCATCCTTCGAGCATAGAATAGAGTCAAAGAATGTGTTCAAGGTTCATAGGAAATAAAGACACACGATAAAGACTTAAGAATTGAATTTTTTAAAATGTCCCTGTAGCCTTTCGAAGATAGGTTACGAACATCTCTACATCGATACACAGTACTCTAATAACACTTAGCTTTTGAACTAATAAGCAGATCAAACCTTGGCTCTGATACCAATTTATCACAATCTAATTTCTCAGGTTATCATGGCGTCTATGATAACCCACTAGTAGGTAATCCAACCCGTAGTCTTGAACGACTAGTAATAGACTACTCAATCAATATAAGGAAAAGAGTGTGGAATATACATAAAGTACAGTTCAATAATAAGAACATCCCAAAAAATAGTGGTATCAGTACAAGATCTTCTAATATATTTAGAGTACAAACATGAAATGTCAAGGAGAAATATTCTTGATACAACTTATCTATGAAAACAACATAGAAACTATTCTAATACATAAGAAAGAAAGATAAGTAATACTTCAAACATTAAGAGCTTACCCTAAGTCTCTAAACTACGGCTGCTCTGCATGATCCATACATCAATGTTGATAACCTGTACTATGATATGTAGGCAGCAGAAGTGTAGTTTAAGTATCAAAAGAATGGTATTCAGCAGGCAATTGCTAACTGACATCCAAAGATAAAGAAAATATAAACAATATGTAAACAAAATGGAAACTATACCTAAGAGTCCAAAGATTATATAGTAAATCAATAAGAATAATGAGGGACAACTATCATATTCACGTCTAAGAGTCTAACACACAAAAAATGAATGAAGTATTAGGGTGAACAATTCTATTCCAACTACATTCAATATACGTCTATGCTATATCAATATCCCATGTGAATATATCAACTAAGAGTGAACGAAAGACATATAGAACCATACAAAGGCATGAAATGAATATACAATATGAACAAAGAAAAGAAGGGATGTACACTAGTGCCATTATTTCATATAGCTATGTATATATACATACACATAAACATGAGGTCATCTCAAAGAGTAGTCTAGATTATCACTTTCAGTCTAAGACCTCATCATAGTACTATCAACATTAAATACTATCAAACTTAGAGTTTCTAATTCATATTTCTAGACATGATATAATCATGCATAACAATGCAATCATTAGATAAAAGAGGTCAGAAATATACCTGAAATCTCGATACGATTCAACGGCCAATCTTCCATAAGCTAGACATAATAATAATCATAACATTGATAATAACAATATCATTTATAACACAAATAACTGGCTACTCCGGGAAACCAAATAACTAACTGAGCCTATGTGTACCCCCACTACACCAGACTCGGAAGGTTAAATCAACAATAAAAACACAAGGCATATTCTTTACCCATGATTATGCAACTATCCTGTACTGGCTGATATACATAGGTACATACTGGTGATAGGCAATGTGCATGGAGAAATTAATACAGGATACACAATCAATATGAAAACTCCCCATAACTATCATCATCATGACAATCATCAGCATAATTAGCGTTCCGCCTTGTAGGGTATCAATATATTATCACAGTATCCTTTCGTCATTCTAGGTATCAATATATCTTTATAGTAGTATCCTCCAACCTTGTAGAGTATCAATATACAATCACAATATCCTCCAACCTTTCCAGGTATAAATATCATCGCAATAGTATCCTCAAGCCTTGCTTGGTATCAATATATCATCACAATATCCTCTTGTCTTTTCAGGTATAAATATCATTATAATAGTATCTTCTATCTTTGCCAGGTATCAATATGTCATCACAAATAACATTATACAATAACATATACTAATATACTCATTAACATAATCATATCACCATAATGTAGATATCTAGACAATACTTCCAAACTAGTCATTGTTTGCTAACCAATGCCATTTATAATGAAACCACAAGTTCACAAGTCTTCATATGACCTCTAATTATTAGTCTAAACTTTAACCTTATTCAAGTGATAACAACTAAGGATTATTTATTAGATAGATGATATCTATCCTTTAGCCAAGGTTCATCACTAGACCATAATCACTATTTACCTTTTAGTTTATATTATCAACAAATCATCATATAATCGTTAACAATAATTAGAAAACACATAACCTCTTTCATCTAATCATCTTTTATTAACTGAAATTATTTATTTGCTAACCATTGTTAACCAACTAATCCTTGTTTAATTATTCTATAATCTACAATTTAGTAAATATTCATCGCAATTAACTAGCCACCTCTTATTGCTAAAATCACTTATTGTCTCACCCCATTAATATACAACTCTTTATTTAACAACTTATAAACATTATATACTAGGCATCAATATCCATAATCCTTTCCTATGCTAAACCCAACATCATCATTAGGAACATATCCACCATCTGTAACTAACATATTTTAACAATGAAAGATTTATTAACTAATACATTTGATTCCAAGCCACCAAGTGTTATAGTCTCCTAATAGATGACTAACTACCACATCGTTTCATCCTTAATTCAGCAGAACAATTATAAGAACATATTTAATCTAGAATCATATAATTTACCAATACAATAATCATGAATTTACCAAATCTATGCATATCATCACCAGTATCTAATCAAATAAGTCTTAAGCAATATACCACATCTTCCCCGTCCCATACTAGAGAGATGTGTACATAAAACATACATATGAATCCATAAGCTATAACTATAACCTTTAAAATAATAAACACTTCTCAAATATCTAATCAGTATCATAACATGACGCTAGCCCAATAATAAATCTAGAATAATCACTAAATCATAATCACATCGTTAATCCCATAGATATATCCAAAATTCATATCCCTTATAATATTTATAAGTCATAGCATATCTCTAGTTATCTCACATATGTGAGGCATCTAACATATAGATGTTCAATAAACACGTAATCATCTCCCACATAGGAGGCATCTCAGACCTAGAAGGCATATTATAAATAAGCAAGTAATGATCTCTCACATAGGATATCGTATATCAATAGGTCATACATCATGACTATAAGGTATATCACCTCTCAAAGGAAATTATCATATCTAAGAGAAATATTGTCTCTATAGGCCCAATAATTATAACCAAAAGAAGATAGCACTCTGTAGGCACAAAAATTATATCTAAGAGAAAATAGCATCTGTACATTCATAACTATCATATCTAAGAGGAAATAGCATATTTATAGCCCAATAATCAATTCTGAGAGAAAAGTAGCATCTCTATAGGCCACATAACTTATCTAAGGGAAATATCATCTCTAAATGCCCAATATCACTCCCTCAAGGTTTATCATAGCCATAGATCAAAACCCACAATCTGGGGAATATCAATACAAGCCACCAACTCATGAAGTAACCTTATACAAAGGTTCACTATCATTATCTATGTCTAACATCGGCAACTAAGCCAACAAGGTTAACCCAAGTCTAGGAATATGTGGACCGGACGATCACACTTCTAAACCTCAATTTCTATAATTATGCATACCATGCCCCAATCTAGGCTAAAGTATCTAGTTCAACTTCTTGATGTCAAGTAAGCCACATTCCCATTTAGGATAGAAGCTTTAACCTAAAACCAGGTTACTAAATTCTACTCTACCCAACTTATAGTTTCAAGACTACTTCACTAGACCATAAGGTTAAATCCACAATTCATGCCTTTAAATGGTAAAACCACAACCCAAACATAGCATTACATCATAACCATGCTACAACTAATCTAAAATAGTGACTGAAGGCACCAGGATTAAAACGGTTCATAAACATTTTATTTTATGAGTCCAAGACCCTCATCTAATCCCCCCAAGCATCAATAATCAATGATAAATTACTCTATGCATAATCAAGCCTATCATATTCACATAAAATAGATATAATATGTCATCTATGAAGAGAAGTAGATAGAGGTCTATCTCCAAGTCAAATCACAAACCTCTTATCGAGCACCACATACTCATCTTCTCTTCATAATCCCAAAAATGACATAAAACTAATAAAACCATTATCCACTCATTAATACCAGTCTACTAAAACCTATATTGCTCTACTGTGCTTCGGGTCTAAAAATAATACTAAAACCCCTAGGTGGGTACCACAGATGAAAAATGAGTTTTTGTGACTAATCCACTCTTCAAAATCCATTAGAGAGTTATATCCTTCAATAAATTAATGCAAATCACACATATTTGGGGCTAAAATTAAGACATAAACCATTAGCGGTTTTGGGTTAAAATAGGCATAAATTCAACCAAATAAATGAAGAATTAATACCTTAGATTCAATGTTAATCACAAATAAACAAGTAACCTAAGCTCCCAATCACTACCCAAGACTCACTTTAACCTCTACACTTCCTATTGGGGTTTATGGTTCAGAACACAAAGGACAAATTGGCAATTTCCATCCTAAATTGGCCTTTTAAAGACCCAGGATCTTATGTCATAACTCGAGACTACACCTAGTCTTAACATATAGATAGGAACAAAAACTGATCCCAATCTAACCTATGAACGAGAATACTACTTGAGGAACATATTTAATTTGTATAAAAACTAAATTTGCTGAGCGAAAACATGATTATGAAAAAGTCTAAACAAATGTAATACTGATTAAGTTTACAACATAATAAATCTGAAGAAAGAACTTAAAATACATATCATGACTCTAATTGACCATCTATGAAGCCTCTACTATGCAAACTACTTATAGCTGGGACATGCCTCTAACTACCACTAATCAATACATATCAATAATCAAAATACATAACATGAACTGTAATGGACTGGAGTTCCCAAAATAAGAGAACTTATCACCCACTGGATGATAGCTGAGAACTGTCTAACCCTAGTGTGCGGACTACTTCTGGTACATATATTATGAAATAACATAGACACACAGACATAACTATGGTCAGTACTTTTGGCATGAACTGAGTAAGTGGGTGTGAATGCGATAAGTAAAACTGGATAGATACATAATCTTTAAATATGTATGCTAAGTGCAGGTAGACTGACCAAGATACTGAAATCAATTAAAACCTGAGGTATCTTAAAACATGAGTAACAAACACAAACTAATAATCTGGTGAATTACTACACTTTGTTTCTTAAATCTTTACTTTCATAGAATAAATAGTACTAAAGCTAGGAAATGGTTAAACATGAATATTATATGTAAATCTCATGAAAAGATAAACACACTGTAAAACTGAAATGAGGGTCATTTAAGGATACTAAGCATGAAAATGTTAACATGTAAATATGAGAATGCATGACCATGTATAGCATGTACTGATTTGATCTGAACAACATGAATAATCTATAAAATTGACCGAATAATTATTAAAATTTGACCACTTGGTCAAGCCAACATGAACTGAGATAAAGTTAATACTAACTAAAATTGTGGGACCTATCATGTAACCGACATAATCTATGTTAGCTATCATTGAGTCCAACGTCTGACCCATGTTGAGGATGGTTTTTTATCCTTTCTATCTTTATAATACCTAAATTAGAGTGATTAATAAACTGAGCCCATATTGGGAAAGGGGAAACACTCTCTAGTGAGTCCTCTAAACCTACAATGGCACATAGTTTCTAGGGAAGTAGGATACCATAAACCCACAATTCCCACTCAGTGCTAAATCCTTCTCCCAATTGAAAGACATAGAAATGCATGCACTTATAATAGATAAGCTCAAGTCATGGTATTTTGAACAAAACAGTGCATACAGATTTTGAAGTAATTAAAAACATATAAATGATAGTGCTCAACATGATCATATGACATTGAGTTTAACAATAAAATTATGAGTTTACTAACGTATTACTTGAGAGGTATGAAATGTAAATAAATAGGCAGGTATTGGGTGTTCATAACCTGCCAGCCTTGAATGATTACAAAGCATCGATAACAACACGTAAAATAGCATATAAAATCATAATTCAAAGCCCAAAACATGAGATATTTAAATAAATAATTGAGAAACATGAATTTGTACATGGGAATATGTTGAAAATTAGAGGACAACATATTTACATGGTTTAGTAAATAAATTAAAGATTTAGTAATAAATCACTTTAATATGACATGGGTAATAGAAATTTGAAGCATGAAATAATCTAATTTACCTCGAAAAACATGTTGAAATGTCTTGAATTCTAATATTCATGAAGACATGTAATAAATTCAGGATTTACATGGATAATTTTGCAAAAGAAGATTAAAATCCACACTTGAAGGGAATTTCGGGACTTAATTGGTTGAAGGAAGCCATTGATGAATATCCCACAAACCTCAATTTATCTATTTCTTGATGAAAGCTTGAAATTTGAACTTGAATTCTTGTATTCTTGGGGAAGAATGCTTGAATTTCTTATTCCTTAGAAGAAGCCCTAATTTCTTTTTATTTGAGAGTGGAGAGGATAGAAAACATTAAAAACTGATTAATGATGTAAAACTATTATGTATAGGGTTATTTAAGTCGTGGAGGTAGGGTTTAAGGTAAGGAAAAGACTAAAATACCCTGAAAGAAACCATAAAAATTATTGAAATTCTTCAGTTGATGACACGTCAGTTAGGTGATGGCTCATCACCCTAGTCGTCACTTCTTGTTAGGATTTACCATTTACTAACCTAGGATGATGACTAAAGCTAATGGCTTGTCACTTAGTTGATGGCTCATAAAATTAGTCGTCACCAAAGTGATGCCTTGTTAGCTTTGTCATCACTTAGTTGATAAATAGACACTTTGAAGTAATATGAGCATAACTTTCTTCTCTAATATCGACTTATGGTAAAATTAGATGTGCGTGAAAGAAGACTCAAAGATCATTAATTTCATACATAGTAGGGACCCTGAATCATTATATTATATGATATACACTCGTTTGAAGTTGACTCTTGTCGGATAAAATACAAAAACTCAATTAATAAAAGTGTTGTAAACTCAACTTTGCTCTAAGTGCTTCCTATGATCATGCTTCACATCCAAAACACTTTATACATAAGACGAAAGGTCATGAATCTTATATTCATAGAGAAATCATAGGATTAGAGTTTACACACGTAGGAACAAAAATTCAAATTCTAGCCCAAAAGTATAGGGTGTTACATATCAGGTGTTGTGATCCCAGAAAAATGCTTACTATGATCTCGACTATTACGATCGAACTTAGCCCTACACAATCATAGTATTCCCTACACTAAGAGATGGTCAAAATATAGAATGTTAGAAAGTTTTTGCCAAGGCCTCAGGATGCATTTGAAATCCAATTTTTACAAATGAGATATGTAACCATACTAAATTCAATATTTCAAATATGTTGACAAAGTTGGATTTGGAATTAGAGGTTGTTTCACTAAAGTTTTTGCTTGATGGCCATTTTAAACCAATGAAGACTTATAAATAGAGAATTGGTTCTAAAAATCAAATAAACTATCCAGTGAGTGAATCATCAGTCCCACCAAGTCATAAATGACTTGCGGCAGCTATAGGGAAGCCTAAATGGCAGAAATAATCATAAATATGGAAAATGACCTAAAGGGTTATTACATGTTTGGTGACCAGGTAGGCTTGGTTTAACCTCCTCATTGATTGAGCTATGTTATAGTATGATTTTTATTATATTCTAGATATGGAATAAGATTTAGGTGTTGGAGGTATGATTGATATTATATGGATAAGATGGGCTATTTTAGCTATATTAAAATCATAATTTTTGACATAATTGAAATAGTTTCTTAGGTATGAGGATAAATTGCTATCATATGAGTCTTTAAGGCTTGTTCAACATCAAAAACTTGATTTATATACCATAGCCTAGTCTTAATTAGAATTTACCTTATTATTGATCTTGGGGATATTAAGTGGGCCCTTCGAACTACCTTAGGCAAAGACTTGAGATAGTTTTAGAAGACTAAAATGCTTATTTTACATTTTAAAATTCTTACTAGGGGATTTAAGGAAATTTGCTACTCAACGATCATGATGCTTCGATTTTTGACTTGATGCTAATTATGGTAAAATTCAATAATTTATTTATATTGATTATTATATTAATGATATGAGTTTCGGTTTAAGTGTACTAACTGGTTATGATATTGATAATATGAGTTCTAGTTCAAGTTTGACAATATATTATGATATTAATCATATGAGTTCTAGTTCAAGTTCAAAAATTGATTTTGATAATGGAAATATGGGTTTCAGTTTAAGTGCAGCAAATGATGATATTGATGATGATGCTATTGAGTTTTTATTTGAGTCTTACATTGTGAGTTGTTTATAATGTGATAAAGTATGGATAGGTTCTTGGTCATGATATGATTGTTGGTAAATTATTGTTACTCAATTATTTACTTTTCTTTTTGTGTAACCTCCAGGCTTATGGGGGCTTGCATTGGGTTATTTACTTTTTTCACTTATTGGAATATGGGGCCAAATTGAGTAGATATACTTGTGTAATCCTTATATTATTAATTCCAATTTATTGATTTACTTGTGCATAGTAGTGTAGGAGTTTATTTTCAGGTTTTCCCTTTTACCTTAGCTTATTTTATCTCACATTTTATCATATCTATTTCATAATTTAGCTTAGTCGGCTGATGATGGATATTGAGTACCTATGGTTTCAGTAATCACACTACACTTTTGTATCTTTATGGTGATGATCCAAGTACTAGTTACTGTCATTATTTTGATGATCGTGTTGTTTTGGATTCTCTAGATAGGGTGATCTCTCGGAGTCGGAGTTGCTCCATTTTACTCATATTATCTATGTATATTCATTCATTTTTTAGACAGGTTTTATTTGTCTATTTTAGAACTTGTGGCCTGTTTGTAGATCTTATACCGACACTACTAGGTCGTATGATATTTTCTATGTTTTATCTCTATTTTAGATTATATTAATCATCTTGTTTTTGTTACATGTCTTAAATTACTGATTTCAACATTGTAGGCAATTTTCAAAAAAAGTAGCCTATTACTTATAGCTTCATATTGCGGTTTACCTACTAGTGGTATATAGTAGGTGCCATAATTATTCATAAATTGGGTTATTCATATAGTCTATCTAGGGATGCATCAGACTAAAAATGTTCTTCCCAAGACTGAGTAACTCTATGACCACAATGATCAGGTGAATGACACCACCCTTTGCAATCTGAAATCAACCTCTGCCAACCTATGCATCTCCCTTAGCATATAGTGTTAGTTATTTCTAAGTCTATATCTGAGAACTTTTTTGTGGGAAACATTACCTGTTCCTGGAGAACTCAAGAGGAAAACAACCAAACTCTCCAAAATCAAAACAAACACCCCTTGTAGTAGGTTAATGGGAAAGTCTAAACAAACTAGATCATTCCCCACGACTTGAAAAATCTGAATGATAACCTCTAGTGGTACAATATGATGTTTGATGAACTAAAATACTAGAAAATATTAACCACCATCGAAAATAAATAAAGATATATGAATTGGCCTTTTATGCTGAAAATGATAACCCCAACATGTGAAGAAACTGCCTCAAGAAGATGAATTACTGAAGCCACAATGTCTACAAACCCTTTTATTCATGGCCTCCATAGGCACACTAATGGATACCCTCAGCACTCTAAGTATGATCCACAAACCATTAAAAGGTGTCCTATTAATCTCTGACAATGTTGTGGTCAACATAAGTGGGGTAGCCAAGTCCTATATAAGCTTCCTAAGCAACTTTTCTTCTTACTGAATACTCATCAAGAATGCCTACAAAGTGTATTGGGCATTGTCTCATACTCAATAACTAACATGGTACCTTTATCTAACTCATCTCTTAACTTCTCTCTCAAGATGCAAGGCACATACTTTGCAAGAATAGCCTCAAAGAACTTTATCCACATTATATAATATGAACCCACTAAAAAGAACAAAGATAAGATCTCCATCATTTCTTTGATACCTCTAGTTTCTAAAATGTAGTGTAATCCACACCAAGGGAGCAAAATTATGTTAAACAACTTCAGTACAAAACTAACTCATGCATGCCATCCTTAGGTAATTTAGTGACTTAGGAGAACCCAATCTCACAAATCTATCAAACTTCTTTTACTCCTTAATAGTCATCATCGGTCTAGCAAGAATTGGAGAAGCAATAAGTCTGACTAGCAAAACATCAATATTTAAATCCACAATAATATATGGATGTACATAAAGAGTCTAAAATCCCTAAATTGATACTTTTTTTGGATGCTAAACACTATCCTAGTCTGAGACCATAAAGAATGACAAAGATTTCTCTTGTTTGAGCCAAACTCGGTAAAAAACTCAATACCTGAATCATGGTATCCTATAATACTACATTAGCTCCAAAATTTTGTGGAATTAATGTTGGTCTCGCTTTGTATAATTGGCAATATACACCCATAGACTCAACTTCTATCTAAAAAGTTATGATGTACCAACTAAGAATATCATATTTTAAATCTTCAATGATGGATAATTTCTTATTTTCCAACAACCATTGGTTCTTTTAATGTACTTTGGGATTGTGATTAGTCATAAAACTCGAAAGAAAAAAATGGGAACTTTAATCTAATGATGTATGCAACATGGTACATAACAGTCATTAGAGCCCTGACAAATCATTGATCATATTCATCAACAATAAGCAAAAAAGAGGCGTAAAATTGAAGTGCGGTGATGGCCTAATTGATGGGTCATCAAGAATACAATGGACCATTACCCAAGATTTCACATTAAACTAAAAAGAATAGAGACGTCAAGATAAGCGATGCTTTGGATAATGTGATGTTAGATGAGTGATGGACCATCATTGTAGGCGTCAAGGCCACAATAGATCAGATCTAATCTGCCTATAGGTAATGATTCATCTAGCAAAATGTCACCCAACTTGTGAGTTTTCATCTAAGTCTAATACTATGATGAGACACAATAGATTTAAAATTAAAATCCCTACTTTATTAGAACCTATACCTAGTTTAAGGTTTAGAATTTGCATCTTTTTATATTGAACTAATTTTTTAATGTACTTAGTTCTCGATAAATGATTTTGGGTATTAGAAACACAAAATTTTTAGTTTAACCATAGATTTATATTTTAAATTTCTACTTTGTAAGTTCTAATTCATCTATTATGAAATCCATCTTTTCCATCTATTTTTTGGTCATGGGGGCTAAAATCCATAACTAGGGTTATGGAATCCTTGTTTGAAATTCACTTTTAGGATTATGGGTTTTTGAATTTGTACCGTTGGTTGTGATTGCATTGCATTTCACTTCAGTTTAATGGGTTCAACGAGTTTCAAACTTTAGAATAACCCCTAGAACTTCACTTTCTTGAGTAAAGAATTTAATGTTGGGAAAAGGGATTAGTAACAAGAATTTAGAATTTTCAACCTCTAATTAATAATTTATGCTTTAACTCGATTAATCTCTTAGGTCATACATTGAATTAGTATTTCATCACTTTAAGTTCAAAAGAATTAAAGTGTAAACACTGTTGATGGTTGGGAAACATGTATATGTAGAATTGGCATCAATTATACTATAATTGCATGCAGTGGTATAGATTCTTATGACCCATTGTTCCGAAGTGATTGAACACCAAGGTGAACGTAATCCTACTTTGTTCTTTATTTATTCTGATATGTTATAAAAGTTACTTTGGTATTTTAACATAAATGAGATTAATTCTTTATTCCCTAATACAACCCCTTATTTTGTAGAAACTGATGACATATAGTCAATTATACTACAAGTAACTTGATTAACAGTGTATTCCCTGTGTAATTTGACCCCAACCTTTATTGGGTTATATATTACAAAGATTGCTTACACTTCTTTCAAGGGAGACGTAGTTTGGGTGTATTAAGTTTTTCTTCTACTTTCGGGGAATACCATTGTCAATTAAGTTTATGTGTGTTAATTGACTTTTAGTCTCTTTTCCTAAGTTTACTTTTATTTGTTGTTTTTGTGTTAGTAGGCTATTTATTGTGTATGCCACAAAATTATCGTTCAAGTGACCTCTACTACCTTTTTCTAATGAATTCCATAGTACTCTAAGGAAATACATGAAAACAGAACAAGAGGTAGAATGATTGGCTTCACTAGTTGCCGCCAAGTTAAAGTAATAGCAAGTTAATACTGTGGGTCATGTGAAAAAAGATCATATTAAGGACCTGTGAGATGATGAGTTGCCTAAACTTTTGAATGGACGACATTCTAACAATGTCTCATCAGCCAACCAAATCAACAAATATGAGGCAACTGACGATAATTGCTTGCGGCTCATTTTTCTTTTGATGATGATGATTTTTCATGTAGTTGGTGCTACAAGAGCAATTTTGTTACCTACATTGGCTCCAAATATTATGTTTCATATCACAAGTATAACAATAAAATTGCTAAAGCTGAAAGGGTTGCTCGATGGACTACCCGGTGATGATGCAAACATGCACTTGGTGAGTTTTTTTAACATTTGCAAATCCTCTAACTATCTTAGAATTAAGCAAAATGTAATCTGATTGAGATTATTCCCATTGTCTCTATCAGGGGAGGATACCTTGTTGTTGCATGACCTTATACCGGATTATATATCAAACTAGAGGCGGTTGAAATAAATTTTCCTAGAAAGGTTCGTTTCTCCTTCTAGAAGTTATAGTTGGGTGATAAGATAAACTATTCCCTTCAATTAGATAATGAGGATCTATATAAAATATAAGTGAGGTTCAAGACGAAGATGATTTAGTGTCCTAATTATAAGATGATGATGGACACTTAATAGAGATATTTAATATAGAATAAAATTCAAACAAAAAAAAACAATTGATAATGCAATAGGTGGTTCTTTTATGGCTTTTACTTTTACTAGAGCGATTGAGATATTTGATAATGTGACAAAAACTAGTATAGATCAGCATACTAGATATTCTAGAGTTGCAAGCAACAGATATTCAGTAGGTATATCAGCAGAGTAATGCCGAAAACAAGAAGAGCATTACAAAGACATTGATTATTTGAAAATACAAATGGATTTACTTAACAAAAACTTATTGTTTGGTAATATTATGAAGTCATGAAAGATGGGCCCCATAGTAAAGAAACCAAATTTGATTCCATAGAAGAAGCTAACTATTTTTATAACTAAGGGATTATCAGGAACAATGACCAAAGAAATTAAGGTTGTAACTATTGAAGGGATAACTATTATAACAAGGCTAGCTATAGAGACGACGACCAAGGGAATTAGAAGTGTAAAGGTGACCGATGTGGGTTGTCTTTTCCACCTAAGAGATATGATAATGCTTTCAATTATTTAGGGAAGATTTGTATGGAAACAATGCTATCTAAATTTCTAAAATGGGTGAGATCGATAGGTGTAGGTGTTTAAGAGATAATAAGTAACTTATCAACTATGATTCATCTAGTGGATTAACTTTCCACTCTAATTAAGAAACTCGAGATAGTTAACGGGGGGATTACTTCATGAGATGCTTATAAGACCCATTCATCTGGAAAGTATCATCTATGTCAATCTCATCCCTTAATACCAAATGAATTAATTAATTTTATCTTTTAATCAAAGAAAGGGTTTAAGTTTTTTTAGTTATATAGGAATGATTGAACTTGTCTAGCTATACTACAAAAAATGGGTAAAGTGTTCCCCGAGCCATATCCAGTATTTTATTTACATGTGGATGATGTTACATCCAAGGATGAATTTATTATTGATGATGGTGTTTCAAAAAGTTTCTAGTAAATTCTGAGAAGGAGAAAGAAGTAGGTGAGAACAATTTCACCATAGAACAACAACCTTGATTGATGGATGAAAAAGAGTTAAGTCGGACAAAAAGAAGGAGGCAGAAATGCCCATATCAAAAATTCCTAGTCCTCCTATTCAGTTTCCACACAAGATGAAGAAAAAGGTTCAAAATGGCCAAATAAGTAAGCTTATGGTCATGTTCAAGAAGTTATAAGTAAATGTTCCATTTATTGAGTATTTGGAACAAATTTTAGGGTTGCAAAGTTCCTAAACAACCTGGTTACTAAGAAGAGACTAGTGTGTTATGAGCCATTAAATAACCTTTATCACTATAGTGCCATTGCCATAAGATAATTGGTTCAAAAGAAATCCGATAAAAGAGCATTCACGATTTTGTGTACAATTGGCACCATTAGTTTATCTAAGGCTCGTTGTGATCTTAGAGTAAGTTCTAACTTGTTGCCATTAGCTATATATCAATAGTTGGGTCTGTGAACTCCCAAGATGACATCTATGTAGTTGTTGATAGCATCCATTCTATCAAGAAGCATATGGATATTCTTTATGATGTGTTGGTAAAGGAAGAAAATTTTATATATCTACCAGATTTTGAAATTGATGATTGCAAGGTCTATCTTGAGATGCTCATAATACTGGGTAGACCTTTTCTAGCCATTGGAAGATTATTGGTGGTTAAAAATGAAATAAACTATCTGAAATATGTTGTAGTCTGAAAGCCTCTCAACTGTCTGAAATCTGTGGAGTTTATGGGACATGTCCCCAACTATCTCTGAACTACTAAAATAATAAAGTTAATAAAATAATCATGATATCCTCAAATGATGAGGACTCATTGCTAGTCTAGCTGGTGAACGTCAAATCTACTAAGGATTCTTGAGAGCTAATGCTTCTAAACCTATGGTATAAAACACCATAGCATAAATACGTTAGTACGATTGAATGTACTGGTATGCAAGTGAAGTAGGATGAATGCAAAGGGTTCATAAGCACGAAAAATACTAACTGATTGTATACATGAACATGATAATACATGCATGAATACATAACTATAACTAAGGTCTTGATAGGACTGAATACTGAGTTCTAACGAATGAGTCTGCTGACCACATGGATTTACTAATATCTGAGCTTACTAGTAACTGATTACTGAAAGACTATTTCTTATAGTCCTAATTATAAATAAAAGATCTAAGTGTTATATAGAGCTGTATGACTGTATCTGATAGCCCTGATTCTGATAGAACTAGCTGAGTTCCGTACTGAGCTGAGTGACTTCGTCTGATAGTCTTGATATCTGTAGAACTAAATGGAGTTATATTACTGAGACTGAATCTGAAACTGAGACAGTGGGAGGTAATTATCTAACCGACATGCCTTGAATCTAAACTAGTGAGGTCTAACCTGAAACCCCAGTTGGAAGGGTGTCAGTACCATGCCATGAGGAAAGACAAGTTGTGAGTAAAACCTCTCTGACAGCGATCTCTTCCGTCAAGCCCTCCTGTAAGGAAAAACTCAAATGAGATGTGCAGTCGCTAAACTCGCAGGGATACATCTCAACCTACGCTGGCTACATAGTTTTGGAACTTAGTGATTGCTACTAAGGATCATACCCTCTACTAGCTGGCAGTGTGTATCTTTATCCCTGGGTTCACTAAGTACTAAATCCTACTCCTAACTAAATAGAAACATCACTAATTTCCTAGTTCATACTAGGCTGGAGTGATCTGTTACTGATTTTACTGGTTAACTAAATTAAATTGAGTTTACTGGATTTTCGTTGGCTGACGAAATACTATTGAATTCTGTTAATTAAAAAAATGCTATAGAGTTCTACTAGCTGACTGAGTTTACTAAGGTTTGTACTGAATAGTACTGAGATATGATGACTGACTGAGATCACTAAGATTCGTGAGATTACTGAATGGGACTGCACTGATACTGAGTTTACTGAGTTTTCCTGAGTGACATGACTGACTGAATTCTACTGATCATGGTTTGACTTAGAGTATTCTGAAAACATGATACTGGCTCTAGGGACACAGCTAAATTGTACGGTATTTAATACCCCCAGTACTCGATAGCATAAAATTAATTCATCGCACAAGCGTAAAAGCACAACAATGGCTATACATATCCATAATTCATTGACTAAGACATTTCATCAAACATTTTACATACACTAACTTGTACATGAATGGGGATTTCATAATAATATGCTATGAAGGCACTATTTTCTTCACATAGGGATTTTATCAAACACATGGGGAGCATTCTTTGGTTAAACAATAATCAATTAATCAAATTATCATGGCTACATTATTCAACTTGCAATTTGAAGGGTTTATCATGAATACCACTAAATCATCACACACTAAGATCAATTCTCGAAATTAATAGCTTATGACATAGATCAAAACCCAACAACAACATGAACTTGAATTCCAATTTGAATAAATCATGAACAGTCTTAAATATACAATCTTTGAATTAAAAAGGGATCCTTGAGCTTCATGGGTAAAAGGGACCCACGAATTAACACTTGACATACTTGGAAATCTAAATTCATAAAGTTCTTGGAAAAATTCCTGGAATTGGCCTTGATTTCTTGAGCTAGGGTTTTTGCCTCTTGAGGGAGAATGATTTTATTCTTGAGAGAAAATGAGGAAATGTGATATAATAGGGTTTTTAGGGCATAATTTCGTGGTTAAAGGCTGATCTATGTCATGGAAAAAGACCCAATTTCCCTCAGAAAGTTTTTATTTTTTGTCACTGAAGATCCCATTTTGGCACCTGGCGCGACGGGGTGCTAAAGCATCTTTCCACTAGAAATTGCCAACTATGAATTGGGCTGATGGTCCGACACAGTGAAATCACGTTGCAATACTGGATGGGACCTAGAATCTTACCCCGATGTGGTGGTATCGTACAGAGACACTAAAAATGGAAAACTCTAGATTTGAGCCTTGGTGCGATGCACCATAATCATGGAGGCCCACTCGATTTTGAAGATTGCCATTTTGCATGCTCCACGATGCGTTGATGGCTCAAGTGTCACACTATCTTACTATAATGGCTCTAACTCTTAGCTCGGGTGTCAGATTTGGGCGAATTTGATATCGATGGAAAGTTAATTCAATTTCCCACAGAACAAAAAGTCAAAATCTTGAAAATTCCAAATTAATAAAAGTGGATTCATATTTTCAAGTAAGTCTTTATCATTTTTGGATGATTTTAAGCTAGGTAGAAATACAGAGTATTATAATATCTCCCCCTTAGGAACATTCATCCTTGAATGAGACTTACTAAAATGGGAGAAACAATAAGTTGGAGTACATACTGAACATAAGCAACTAGGACATGAGTACATGACAGACATTACTAAGATTTATACTGAGTATGCATATCTGATGTATGATTTTATGACTTTGCTGAGGCATGACTGTATAACTGAGAGTACTGATAATTTGATCACGCAAATATGATGCGTGAATACATAAATGAACTAACACATGACTGCATGACTGAATATGCAATGGTAATTGATACTAGGTTTGTAATGGAAATTCTTGATACCATGTTTCCAATGGAAATCAGAGAATGAAACTAAATAAGTTCAAGGAAGACTGTTTCCTTAAAGTAAATATGCTAGTGAGCCTCAGATTAATTACTAAATATACATCAGCATAAATATGAGAACGGAATTGAGTCTAGAACATTATACATGAGTTGAATATCGTGATCTAAACTGAGTACCTTGAATACGTGGCTTACGACTGAGATCGGAGTTTGAGGGTCAACTCATGA
Source organism: Capsicum annuum (assembly GCF_002878395.1). Lineage (NCBI taxonomy): Eukaryota > Viridiplantae > Streptophyta > Magnoliopsida > Solanales > Solanaceae > Capsicum > Capsicum annuum. The sequence goes on along the minus strand of NC_061117.1, from coordinate 82,886,776 downwards.
GCACCCCTTACCCCAAACTGGATTTATTATGAGAAGAGAGTGGCGTGTTTATGTCATAAAAGTCTTCGAGAACTATAGTGTATCTCCCCCTTGGGACACTATGCCCCCTTAAAGAATGTTGGGCTGACTTTTCTAATATATAAGGAAAACTAAAGTGATGCAAAAGGCACCTATGAACTAAATCATAAATAAATATCAGAGATCTGAAACTAAGACATGATGCATGAAATAGGATGAACACGCAACTACCTAGTTAGTCCATCTTAGGATGATCACATTCATGAGACTCTGGATATTGCGACTGGATAGAAAGATGGAAACCACATCGTCTAAACTTGTTCGCCTGACTGCTAAACTGAACTACTGGCTCTACAGACTAACTCATGCTAAAAAATTATTCTCGACTGGAGCATTTCTATAACACTTTTTCTACAGAGTTCTAATAACTATACAGAGAAAGTGAATCTTTGTCTGGTCTGAGTAGGACATATGAATGGGAGATCGCTACATGGCTAGGATTCTGGTATTAAGAGGCAAGGCCTATGAACCATCATCTAAGATAAAGTGAATAAACCTTATGCACTACAACTAATACTACTAAAAAGGTTCATATGGTGTTGAGCACGAATGCATAAATATACTAACTGATATGATTAACTAAATAACTTATGGTGGACTACTGGGCCTGTAAGGCTGAACTGTACTTATCCTGAAAGACTGGACTTAGACTATAGAATATTATACATAAAAGATAATGACTGCTTGGGCAACCTGAGGTAACTAAGCATAAATAAGTGAAAAATTGTATTACCCTAAGAACGCAAGACCAACCGTCCAACATGATTTGGAAAGATTCTATAAATTGAGGTACTAAAATACCAATAACTTTATAACTGGTGGACAAATGCTATGTTTGGGTAATCCTAAAAGTGAATTAAGCTTATGATCTGACTGGACTAGGACTGGGATTAAGATTGTAGCTAAGATGGTAATTGAGACTGTAACCGTAACTAAGACTATAACTGGGACTGAAGAATGGTTTCCTGATAATTGAGGTTTAGACTGATACGGACGTACTGAATTCTGATGGTTATGTAACTAATAGCTGAAAGCCATGGTTTTGTAGTACTATGTGAGTCCTTTACTGGATAATAACTACTGAATGATGTTGTAATTAAGGACTTAGGGATGGAACATCAATATCATGGATCCATTGAGGTACCTAAACTAAGAGTAGACGTGACATAATATGAGATTTACTGATCAGTGGGAGTGGAGCATAAGTCATGGGGGTGGAAAATACTGTAAGACAGGACATAAGTGCATGATTCATGGGTTGCATGACCTGAGTTTGATGTTTCTATACTCATGGAGCATGATTCGTAACACTAAGTAAGCCGAAACTCCTCGTACTAGGAACTTAAAACAAATACTATTTTATGGAAAGCACATGAATATAAGTTGGGTGAATGGAATTGTGACATGAAACATGCGTACGTATCATGATAGTTGAAATACAAAACTTCACATTAAGATAGGAATGGGCCAAGAATCATCTTCCCTTACTAATTTCCTACCCAGACTGGTATTATTACTAGAACCTGAATGCCTGACTTTCTAAGGTATTATAACCGGACAATTACCATATACTCGTCGGGCTATGATTATTTTACCCACTGGGGTAGAGACTGAGAAGGTCCTGTTAAAATCTAATCTGACCTTAAAGTGTACTGGTATGTAAAAAGTTACAAAATAAAAAAAGATATCCCTAAATCTAAATAAGCATGAACATGTAAATAAGGGATTTGTAACATACCAGTGGCTGCTTCAGGAGGGCTTTCCTAATTTTGTTGATACTAAAGTGCATAGAGTTTTTTTGGGTATTCCACACTACCAACACTGGAAATGGCACTCTAATGATTCTGGCAAACTGAGTTAAAGGACGATCGTGCTGACATGGTGGACCGGGTTTAGGACAGTCTCAATCCTTGTGACTTGGCTTACCACATCTGAAACACACATTCCTGATAGCTTTACACACATCCTTATAATACTTACCTTATTCTTTGCAAAGTGAATGAGTTTGAATAATGCTTGTACAATTCTAAGATTTGGAGCCTAGCGCCCTATCTTTGCTACCATTTCTAAATTTAGGAACTGAAGCACTGGCTGAGGAAAGAGCTGGAAATGAAAACTTCTAGCCAGGCTGAGAATGATTACCACCTGTGACCCTGGCTGAGAAAAATTATAACTACCTATTTTGGCTCTCTTATTCTCTCTCTCCTTCTTCTTAAGTCTATGTGCTTCAATCTGTGGAGCATAGACCATAAGTCTAGATTTGTCCATTTCCTTAATCAACATAGCAGTCCTAAAAACCTTAACCACTCTACCTAAAACCCCAGACACAAACTTGCTCATTCTGGATTTACTGTCTGTTACTACATGGGGAGCATACCTGGCTAACTGGGTAAACTTGAGGGAGTATTATCTTATGCTCATGCTACATTGTTTGAGATTGATGAACTCTATCACTTTGGCTTCTTTCTGTTCTATAGGAAATAATCTATCTAAGAAGGCCGTAGCAAACTCTTCCCATTCTATTAGCTCTACATATGTACCCCTATCTACCTTTCACTATTTAAACCACGTATGGGCTACATCTTGTAGATGATAAATTGCTAACTCTATACTAACACTGGAAGTTACTCCCACGATATTTTTGACTTTTTGAACCTGGTCAAGGAATTCTTATGGATCCTCTTCAGACTTAGAACCTGAGAATAAGGGATGATTCATTCGGGTGAAGTCCCAAATCCTAGCTGCAACTGAATTGGCCATTGGGTTAGCTAGAATAGCAGCTAGCCGTTTATTCTGAGTTGTGACTGAATTGGCTATAGTATTACACACAATCCTTAATTCTGCATAGGAAACATGTTCATCCAGGAAATCTACCTGAACGGGCTGAGGTATGACTGATTATGGTTTCTTCTTTTGCTAGCCCCTTTGGAAGGCATATTCTGTAAGCGAGAAGAAGAAGCAAATTAGACTAAGAAAATAATTGAAGATTATGTTCATTGGCAGGACATGAATACTGAAAGAAAGGAAACTGTTCCTAAAACATCTCATAGCCTCCTGCACATAAGTGTGGTACACAACACACCCATGCATAAGACTCTACATGCATATTTTCAGACTTCCTAGGATACTAGTGAATCTTAGGCTCTGATACTAAGTTTGTAATGCCCCGAATCTGGTACTTGAAATTCTATACTGTGCTCATGAACCTGAAGGATCAAAAGTTTACCCATGACTGATATCTATAACTAAGCACTGAATAATATACTATATATATGCTGAACATAAGCTGTAAGGCCATAAGGTTCAAAACTAAAATAATACTAAATATAAAACAATGTCTGTAAAGGGGTATAACAATACCCTAAACTAAAATATATTGTTTAAAACATGATGTAGTCTAAAAGCCTCTAAACTATCTGAAATATATAGAGTTGATGGGACATGTCCCCAACTAACTTCGAACTACTAAAATAATAAATTTAATAAAATAATCATGCTATCCTTGAATAATGAGGACTCACTTCTAGTCTGGCTGTCTTATCTACTAAGGATGCTCGGGAGCTTATGCTTCTAAACCTATGGTACAAAACACCATAGCGCAAATGCGTTAGTACGATTGGATGTACTGGCATACAAGTGAGGTAGGTTGAATGATAAAAGTTCATATTCATGAACAATAGTAATTGACTGTATACATGAATGTGAGAATACATGCATGAATACGTAATTGTAACTGAGGTCGTGATTAGACTGAATACTGAGTTCTAACTACTGAGTCTACTGAATGTTAGAATACATGCATGAATACTAGTAACTGATAACTAAAAGACTATTTCTGATAGTCCTAATCATAAATAACTGATTTAAGTGTATATAGAGCTTGATGATTATATCTGACATTCCTGATTCTGATGGGACCAGCTGAGTTCCATACTGAGTTGAGTGGTTTTGTCTGACAGTCCTGATATCAATAGAACTAACCTAAGTTTTATTACTAACTAAAACTGTAGGAGGTAGGCATCTAACTGACATACCCTTAATCTGAACTGGTGCGGTCCAACCTATAACCCCATCTGGAAGGCTGTCGATACCGTGCCACGGGTAAAGACAAGCTGTGAGTAAACCTTCCTGTAAGGAAAAACTCAAATGAGAGGTATATTCCCTAGACTCGTAGGGGTACATCTAAACCTATGCTGGCTACGTAGGTCTGGAATTCAAGTATTGTAACTAAGGATCATACCCTCTACTGGCTGACAGTGTGTGTCCGAATCCCTCGGGTTCACTAAGTACTGAATCCTACTCCCAACTGAATAGACATAGAATAGATATCCTAGTTCATACTGGGCTGGACTGATCTGTTATTAAATTTACTGATTAACTAGATTGAACTTAGTTCACTGGATTTCCGTTGACTGATGGAATACTACTGAATTCTATTAACTAATAGAATGCTACTAATTTCTGCTAGATGACTGAGTTTACTAAGGTCTGACCTGAATACTACTGAAACATAATGACTTACTGAGATCACTGTGATTCGTGAGATAACAGAGATTACTGAATGGTATAGGATAGATACTAAGTTTACTGAGTTTTCCTAAATCACATGACTGATTGAATTCTACTGATCATTTCTTGACTGAGAGTATCATGAAAACATGACACTGGTTCTAGGCACACAGCTAAATTGTTGGGTATTTAATACCCCCAAGACTTGATAAAATAAAAGTAAATCATGGAACAAGCTTGAAAGCACAACAATGGTTATATATATCAATAATTCATTGACTAAGACATTTCATAAAACACTTTACATGCACTAACTTTTACATGAATGGGGATTTCATAATAACATGCTATGAAGGCAGTATTTTCTTCACATAGGAATTTTATCAAACACATAGGGAGCATGCTTTGATTATACAATAATCAATAAATCAAATTATCATAGCTACATAATTCAACATTCAATTTAAAGGGTTAATCAAGAATACCATGTAAATCATCATACACTAAGATCAATTCTTGAAATTAATAGTCTATGACATGGATCAAAACCCAACAAAAACACGACTATGAATTCCAATTCAAATAAATCATAAACATTCCTAAATATATAATATTTGTATAAAAAAGGGATCCTTGAGCTTTATGGGTGAAAGGAACCCATGAATCATTACTTGACATACCTGGAAATCTAAATTCTTGAAGTTCTTGGAAAAATTGCTGGAATTGGCCATGATTTCTTGAGATAGGTTTTTCCCTCTTGAGGTAGAAACATTTTGTTCTTGAGAGAAAGTGAGGAAAAGTGATAAATAGGATTTTTAGGACATAATTTCATGGTTAAAGAATGATTTGGGTCATGGAAAAAGACCTAATTGCCATTAGAAAGTTTTTATTTTTTACCACTGAAAAACCAATTTTGGCACCTATTAAGACGCATCGCTATCGCATCATGCCACTGGAAATTACCAAATGGGAACTAGACTGAGGGCACGATGAGGTGAAATCGCGTTGCAAAATTGGATGGGACTTGTATCCCATGAGTGGATTATGACAGTTAAGCTACACATACCAAGCATAATGTTTTCAAAGGCATGCTAAAACCTATTCCCTCTCCCGGTATGGATTATATATGTATATGTATATGTATGTTTTTGTATGCATATGGTTGTTTACTTGGTTTTAAAGGTTCGCATTATTTTATCCTTATCCTGAATGCTTGTTAGTGTTCACCTGCTAAACAATCTTTGGGCAGCTGTATCCACAATGTTATCTAGGAACCGACCATACTACTCCTCCTACTCATTGATCGGATTGGAGGAGCACTGGTGTTGGGATAAAGTGGTGGTCTTCCAAAGGTCGGAAAGGATATATTTCATGTCACGAATTACTTTACACACTCCTTTTCTTTTCATAGACTTTGATTTTTTGCTATGATCGAGAGCATGTCCCGACTAGATACTCTTTGGTTTGATTTAGAGGCTTTTTATGGACCACTATGGATGTGCATATGGAATGGTTATGATATATATACACACGCACATTTGATTATGATTTTTGGTTTGGTTGGTTAGTTGTTAGATTGGTTGACTTATTTTGGATGGTCTAGTAAGTATATATATTCCAAAGTCATTATATCTTCTAATTTTCTATCTTGTTATATATTGGAAATTCATCTGACTCATGGTATATGTTGATTGTTTTATTGGGTATCGAGGTGGTCTCCGGTACTATAGGTGCCCATTAAGACAACGCCCCAACTCAGTTCGTGTCACTACCATAATAAATTTGGTATTCTGAACTTAATTGAACTATCAAAACTTTTATCCTAGATCTGTTTGACTAAATACAGGTCCCACACATTTAGTTTTATTTTCATAAAATCCACCCAATAGCCAAATATAAGTTCGCAATCCTTTCGACTTATACCAATGGTCCTCCTAACCTTAAATGAATGTTTTAGAGTTGATGGATCTTTTAGAATTCTCATTCAAGTTAGTTTACTAAGATTTTTGGTTCAAGATCAATTCTTTAATAGGAAAATGAGCCTAATACCCAAACAAACTATCCAATAACTAAACCGATAGTTTCAGCAAGTAATAAGTGACCTACAGGTACTGTAGAAAGGCTCAAAATGCTAGGATTGCACATAAATCAAGGAAATAACCTTGAGATTTGATCTGATGTGATAGGTTTAGGTAGTTTTTAATCTCTTTAAATATTTAGGAAGATATAAATATTGCCATATGATAACATAAAATCTTTTTCTGATATTGCCCTTATTTTAAGATTGAATCCAAGCAGATTAGTGTTATTGCTAATGACTTTTGCGGAATTAGGTGGTCTAAATTCTTGAAGATTTAAGCATAAGAAAATTTAGAAAAGGAATGAAAAGTGTATGTATACTGAAGAACGACCCTTTATGAAAAAGCAAAAGGCAAATTCCAAGTAGGAAAATTTTTCAATAAGAAAAAGATGAGGGACTACAACTACTATGTTCTAGGGTATTTTAATCATGATGGTATTGACACAAAGAAGGTAGCATTTCTAAAATCATCTCCAAGTTCTACCTATGTTTCTAACTCTACTTTATGAATTAAATCTTATCCTATGTAGAATATAGACTCAAAATCCAATGATTATATTAGTCGTGATTATTGGACCCTGTTCTGAAATAGCAAAAACATTTCACAACATAAAATGGTTTTAATTATGTAATAACCCTCATTGTGAAATTTATATTCTTCTTTTATGTATTTAATAATTTTCCATTCCATACCATTGCTTTATATTATTTATGAGTTGTGGAGATAGTTATCATAATTTTTTAAGCACTCGAGTGTGATTTATACAATTTTGAAGTTTTGTGTAACATATAAAGAGGTATATTTGAATTCAATCAATGTTTTATATTATGAAAATTGATGGTAATTATGTCCGTTCCATTAAATCTAAAATATTAATTTTCGGTTAGAAACATAGTTGGTGAATTTTAAGTGTTTATTTTGATTCTAAGCATTTAGATGATAAAATAGTTATTTTACCTTAAATTGGTTTTGAAGTGGGAGGATTTTAAATTATTTAAAATATGTTCTTTTGGTAAAATTTGTGGTTCCATTGAGTCTAGAACATTGAAACTAGCCTAGTAACACTAATGGTTAATTTTTATAGGGTCCCGAATGAATCTAGGGGGTCTGTTTGAAGAAATCTTATTCTTTTCCCTTAGCTGAACTACTATCATATGGTGCTGGAATTTTTTATCCTTCACATTTGTGGGGGAACCTTTGAATTTTCTAGAAGGATTCTCATGTGTATCACAAACACTAGGTCATGGCAGGTTTTGCAAAGAGTAATCAAGGTTTGGTCGGGTTATTTCTCCTTTGAATTTGTGAAAAGACCATCATGATTGTGGTAAGCATGGGTCATTAGCATTTGTCAAAGTGAAGGCATTGACCATATTCGGAAGTCCCTATTCACAAAACCTATACAAACCCATTTTTACAAATCCAACTCTATTTTCACCATTTTAGGACCTTGAGACCTCGTGTATGTCAATTCAAAGGGGATTTAATCAAACTTACTTAAGCAAACTTTTAAACCTTATTTCTATCATCATCCAATGATTTTATTTTAAAAATTACTTCAAAACTTAGAATTTTGGGGCTTTGTCTTGTAAAGTTAGAATATGGCGATTCAATAATTCAAAACTTGATAACAACTTTTTTCTTATGGGTTTTAACATTTAGAACCCTTATATTATGGTTAACATGATTATTATTAAAGTTATAGTATTACCCTTTTATTTTTGGAGTCGAAAAGTGATTTTTATCCAAAAAAAGTATGCTCGTATGGGTATTGAGAATCTTATTTTGACATGTATATTATGTTCTTGATAGATTGGATTTTATACGAGGCTGCATGAATGGGAAAGTCTTCGTATTGAGAGGTCAAAGCTTGAATTTTAACTTTTGAGGAATATTACGGCTTAATTTGTTTAGACTGGGCTGGGCAGTTCATCATTCATGTAATGTATTTTGTGGGTTGAGCATTTTACAATGGTATTTATCTTTTGATATTATTATTTAATGATGTTGTTTGTGTTGGGGATTATGTGAATCTTATTACTGACATAAGAGAGTTTTATCATTGAGATGCGTATATGGGGGTGGTGGTGGTCATATTGGAGAATTATTTTTTCTGTAATATAATGGTAATGCATGAGTGTGGGCTTGGATTGATATAATTGATCTTTTACAAGACACTCTACTATTGTATTTCCATGCAATTACATTTATCATTATTTATTGATATTTGAGATAACTTAAGCTCATTCACACCATAATTAATTTGATTCATTACATGATATTAATTTGGTTATGACTTATGACGATGTATCCTCAATTCATTTATACATATTTGTAGAATTGATTCAACTAAGAAATATTGATGTTGAAAGAAAATAAGAAACTTTATAAAATTCCTTAAACTAGTGATGGTAAGGTTAATTTATGAAATTTTGACAGTAAATGAGTTCTGAACCCCCCATGGATCTTATCCTAGAACATCATACTTGAACGGTGTATACGAGGTGACATTGACATATTGCATCCTTATCATATTATGTGTTTCATTATCTGCATCTTGTAGGTTTGATATCGTGTAATTTAGTATCCTTTTTATTTATATCTATGGTTTAATTACTATGTACTTTTATTATAGATATATTGTTTATATTATTAGGAACAATGTGGCTTGAGCCACCAGTGGGAACTTTTTTTGTATATAGGTGGAAGCGTGCTTATAGTATCCTTTATATTTTTAGTTTTTCTACTTTGCAGGATTTTCCTTTAATGCCTACTAAGAGCAAATTGATCATACTCACTCCTACTTTCTCTATTCTTTAAGTGTAGATCCTAGTTTTTGAGAAACCAGTGGAGCTTGAGTTCATGGTAATTTTAGAGGGTTTGGAGTACTAGTTAGCTCCTCTTTCGAAGCATATTCTAGAATTCCTTCTCATTATTATCTTTTCTTATTTCATATTCAAAGACAGAGTCATGTATTTTCATACATTATGTTGGCTTTTAGTGTGCTCTTTACTCATGAAACTACATTTTTGAATTTGAGTTGTATCGATTACTAATTTTAGAGTTGGTTTATAAATTTAGCATGGCATTATCCTAATATCTTGTAATACCCCATATTTTTCTAGCTTAATTTAACTCTCAGTACATGAGTATTCCGATGTAAAAAATTTTAAACACTCAGTATTTTTCAATTTAAAGCTCACCAATGCATAGAAAATCCAGTCAGCTTTCCAACGATATAAAATTTACCCAATCTGATACCCGGGATAAGAGTTATAGTTTAATTTTTAAAGCAGCATACCAAATTAGCACCCAGGGCATCCCGGAGACCAGCCAAATGGCAATGGTCTATTTTCTGTGAGGCAATGCAAAACCACTGCGTCGTGCCACCTGCCAATTTCTAAATAGTCACTTTCCAGTGTGACTCAATTATCATGATGTATCACATCAAGAGGTAGATTTGCATGCAGTGAACAGGCGCGATGGCGCTACATTGCGCCAAACCTCCAGTTCCCAGTCGTCCAAATTATAGTAAGCTAAAACGATTCAACCGCATCATGCCAGTATGCAAAATTGGAATTTTTATATTTCTGTGTGTTTAATTCAGTAGTTATTTATTCAATTCGTAAAATCCCTAATCAGACTAAACATGGGATTAAAGCCATAAATAACCTAACATGTCATTATTTCCTCACTTTCTCTTAAGAATAAAGTATTCTCTCTCAAAAGGGCAAACCCCTAGCTTCAAGAATCAAGACTAATCCTCCAGAAATCCTTCAAGAACTTCAAGAATCCATAATATTCAGGTATGTTAGGTGTTCATTCATGGGTTCTATTAACCCATTAAGTCTAAGAAACCTTTTTAAACATATAAGATCTCAGATTAATGATTTCCATGTTTGAGTTATATTGAAATCATGTTCATGATATTAGTTAGGTTTCAATCCATGATTTAATTTCATGTTTCATGAAAATTGAATAGCATGTGTGGTAAATTTGTGATTATCTTGATGAACCATTGAATTTACAAATTTGCAATAGTGGAATCATGATATGTCATTATGTGGTCCCGATCATGTGCAAGCTTATGCCTTGCAAGTGTTTGATAAAATATCTTTATGGATGAATTATGAACAAGTGAACATTGTTATACTTTTTAAGATCATGTTATGTTTTAATTTACATGCTATCGAGTCCAGGGGTATTTAATACCCAAAAATCTAGTTGCTTATATAGAGCTATAGTAGTTACATAATGGTATCAGTCATATCACAATCAGTAGTACTCAGTCTGTTAGCAGAATTCAAAAAACTCAGTTAGTTTTCAAACTCTGTAAAGATTAATATCAGTCCAGTTCTGTTCAATTTAATAATCAGTGTCTTTCAGTTAGGAGTAGAATTTAGAATCGAGCAAGTGTAGGAATGATGGCTTTCCCATCAGAGAGGTAGAGTCGTTAGTAGTAGTCCCTATACTCCAGAATTGTGTACCCAACACAGGATGATAAGTAACCCATCAAACTAGGCTTGACTACCTCCCAGGGTTCACTCGTTAGATTAGGCTTGACTCCGTCCAGGTGTCACCCGTCAGTTCAGCTTGGCATCATATTTTATCCAGTGTTAGTACCCGTGGCACGGTATTAGCACCCTTCCAACTGGGGTTATAGTTTGGACCCCTATCAGTTCAGATTTGGGGCATGTACGTTAGATGATTACCTCCTACTGTCTTAGTTTTAGTCTCAGTTTAGTTCTACAGAATCAGGACTATCTAACATAGTCACTCATTATCAGTAATTAAGTTATCAATAACATCAGATATCAGTTACTCAGTTATCAGAACTCAGTACTTAGCTTCATAAATTCTCAGCTACAATATATATATATATATGCATAGTATTAAATACTCAGTATTTATAGCAGTTTTAGATTTCCATGTACTCTCATACTCGGTTACTCTATATCAATCAGTCACTTATTATTTATGTATATGAAACATTGTATTTATCATTACCTCATCTAGCATACCAGTACATTCCACGTACTGACACATACTCTTTTTTGTGCTATGATATCTCATATCATAGGTTCGGACACTCAGATTCTGGACCGCGATTAGACAGATATAGCCAGTAGTGGCAGATTTAGTATTGACTCCTCATATATTGAGGATATGTTTTTATTTCAGCAATTCAGTAGTTTTAGTATTACATTAGTTGGAGTTAGTTTGGGGCTTGTCCCATCAACTCTATATTCAGACATTCAGTTAGAGGCTTTCAGACTAGACTAGTTCAGACAGTGTTTATTTTTCAATTGTTTTTACCAGATGTTATTATTTATCAGTATTTAGATTTTGAACCTTATGGAAATTTAGCCTAATTTTTCGTTTATTTTAGTATCAGTATTCAGTGCTTACAGCAGATATAAGTCATGGGTTATTTTGTGGTCCTTCAGGGATATAAGCATCGTGTAGCATCCGTGGTACAAACTCGGGGTATTACAAACTTGGTAACAGAGTCTAAGGTTCAACAGAGTCCTAGGGAGTTTGAAAGATACATCAAATAGAGTCTTGTGCATGGATGTGTATAGCACCACACTTATGGACGGGAGGCTATGACATGTTTTATTAAAAGTTTTCCTTCTTTTAGTAATTATGTCGTGCAAGGAAGCATGAGCTCAAGATAAATTCTCAGTCTAATCCTTTTCTTCATTCATGTTATAGAACATGCCTCTCAAAAAGACTAATAAAATAACAACTTGAAATCAGTCAGCACCTTCGCCCGTTCAGGCAGATCCTCTAGGCGAGCATATCTCCCATGCAGAATTCAGAGCAGCATTCACTACTCTAGACAATTTCGTGACAACTCAGAATGAATGACCATCTCCTTTTAGGCCAACCCAGTGGCCAATACTACTACAATCAGGATTCAGGACTTCACCCAAATGAATCCTCCCCTATTCTCAGGATCTAAGTCATCAGAGGATCCATATGAGTTCATCGATCGGGTTTAGAAGGTTATAGATATTATGGGAGTGACTTCCAATGAGAGGTCTGATTTAGCTACCTATTAGCTATAAGATGTATCTCATACATGGTTTAAGAAGTGAAAGGTATATAGGGGCACAAATGCAGATCCCATAGAGTGGGAAAAGTTTGCTACTATTTTCCTAGATAGATTCTTTCCTTTAGAGCTGAGAGAAATCGAGGTATTAGATTTTATCAATCTTAGGTAGGGTAGTATGAGTTTGAAAGAGTATACCCTAAAGTTTACTATATGCTCCCCATGTTGTAATAGAAAGTAGATCCAAAATGAGCAAGTTCATATTTGGGATGTCAGAAAGTATTGCTAAGGAGTGTAGAACAGTGATTCTAATTAAGGAGATGGACATATCTAGGCTTATGGTCCATGCTAACAAATAGAAGAGGCTAATAATAAGAAGAGGGAGATGGAGAACAAGAGATCTAGAACAGGTAGTTTTAATTTCAATCAGCCTAAGTCAGAGGGTGGTTACTATTTCTAATTTTATCTATAACCTTCACTTCCAATTCTGTCCTCAGCCATTGCTTAAATACCTAAGTTCAGAAATGGTAATAAAGATGGGGCACCAGGCTCTAAATCTCAAGGTAGTGTCAGCATTACTCGAACAAATCCTCTTTGCCAGACATATGGCAGAAACCATCAGGATGTCTACAGAGCTAGAAGTGATGTTTGTTTCAAGAGTGGCAATCCAGGACATAGAGTTAGAGATTGTCCTCATTCATGTTCACAGGGTTAGTACAATTGTCCTTCAGCTTAGTTTGATCACCCAAATCAGTAGGGTGCCACTTCTAGTGCCTCCAATGGGCAACTCCCAAATAGGCTTTATACACTTCACTCAAAATAGGATCAGGAAATCTCTCCTGATGTGGTCACTGGTACGTTACATATCTTTCATTTACATATTTATGCCTTATTAGATCCAAGAGCTTCTCTATATTTTGTAACTCCTTGCATAGCAGTCAACTTTAAGTCAGACTAGAAATCTTAACAAAACCTTTCTTAGTTCTTACCACAGTAGGTAAATCTATTCTAGCCAGACGAGTATACAAAAATTGCTTGGTTACAGTATTTAAGAAAATCCTTTAAGTTAATTTTAGTAATAGAGTCATTCCATTTAAGTTTCCTAATGGACCAATCATTGAATGAAGGGGGTCGTACCTCAGCTTCAGTTGATTTAAGTTAGAATTTCTAGATTGAACTAGTAGAAAAAGAAGTTGAGAATTCTAAGTTAGTTAGTGTTGAGATTGTTATATAATGATTGTTGGGGCAATAGAAAGCTAGGAATCATGTATCAAAAGGAAGTACTAGCAGTAGACCTTACATTATCAAGAGTAGTCCTTCATAAGGAGTCTAGTGTTTATGAGTATTGTTATATCTCGGGCTCTAGAGTAAAGTGGTTTTAGTTCGATTTAGAGTTTATTAAGGGGTTCACAAACTTAGAATAATGGCTTTAAGCTAAGGGGGATATGGTAGAATACATAACCAAGTTATACTTTCAGATTTTAGTATTAATGACAGTACGTGTAGAAAAGCAGTGGGAGAGGTTGATGCCTAACCCATACTTACCTCAGTGCAAAGGTTTACACTTCAGCTATCATAATATCTACTCACACAGTATACGTCAACTCTATAATCATAGCTCATATTTGTGCACATTATAAAAAATCATGTACCCTTACCATTTCTAGTATAAGGAGTTCCAGTTCACTCAGTGTTATGAATCATGTTGCATGAATACAAAAACTCCAAACTCAGGTCATGTAGCTCTTGACTCATGTACTCATGTTATACTTTATATCATGCTCAGTTTCTATGACTCATGATACACTTCTAATGATTAGTTAAATTCAGATTTATGTCATATATATCCTCAGTCTAGATCTCTTGATAAATCCATGAGGTTGATATTCTATTCCCCAGGCCTCAGTTAAGTGTCAAGTTCTGTATAATGTCCATTCATGCTTCAGGTCCTTATGTTTTAATCTTCAGTGAACTCTCCTTTATAAATAATGTAGTGATGAGTAGCTTTTTAGATAGAAGAGAGTACATGTTTCATGTTAAGCAAAGATTGTTGTATACTTTCTGTAGTTATGATGATAGGCTTGAATGTCATTATGATATGTAAGGGGATAAATACATTTCAAAGATTTGCATAGGATTGAACATAGTGCAAGAATTTAGTCCCATTCAGACCTTAGTAGGTAGAGTTATCAATGCCCATATTAAAGAACTTTAGCCATGTGGTGATTTCTCATTCAGATGTCTTATTTAGACCATGCCAAGATCTCCTTGCTCCCTAAAGTCAGTAGAACATTATAGAAAGATTCCCAAGAAATGCTCTGGTTGAATATAATTTTTAAGTATGAGTTAGTCTGTAAAGCCAACAATTCAGTTTAATAGTTAGGAAAAAAAGTTTGTATGGTTTCCCATCAAAGTCTCACGAATATGGGTAATCTAAGATAGAGCAACCAGGTAGTTGCGAGTTTAGCGGTATTAATGTATCATGCCTCAGTTTTAGATCACAGATATTTAGTGATGAATATGTTTGTAGGTGACCCGTGCATTGTTTAGTTTTTCCTCAGTATCTCAGCCAAGTTAGCATTCTTTAGGGAACAAAATGTCCCAAGGGGGAGATGCACTATAACCCCGAGCTTTCATGTCCTAAACCTTCCATTTTCTCTTCATGTAACAAGATCCAGTTTGAAGTAACGGGTACTCTTAAGTTGACTCTCTTATTTCAATCTCAGTCGTATGACCATTCCCATTGCGTGGCATGTATTCAAGGAATTAGTTTAGTTCATGATATTTAGTTCATATATCATGTTTCAAACTAAGTCATGTTCTCATGTTCCCGTTCATACATGTTCAGTAAATGCTCTCAGGTTCATACATGTTTCAGACTAAGTCATGTTCTCATTGCGTGGCATGTATTCAGTCGTGCATTTCATGTATCAGATAGGCATGTTCAGCGTGTAAAGTCAGTCTATCAGTGTTCCTAAACTTAATCAGTCTCATTCGAGGATGAATGTTCCCAAGTGGGAGATATTGTAATACCCCATACTTCTTTAGCTTCATTTAACTCTCAGTTCATGAGTATTCCTATGTAAAAATATTAAAATACTCAGTATTTTTAAGTTTAGAGATTACCAATGAGTATGAAATTCATTTGGCTTTTCAACGATATAAAATTTACCGAAATTCGATACCCTGGTGAAGAGTTATAGCATATTGTAAAGTAGTGTGACAAATTGGCACCCAGCACGTCGCGGAGACCAGCCAAATAGCAATGGTCATTTTCAAGTGAGCTAAAAAGATACCACTGTATCGCACCACCAACCAATTTCTCAATTGTCACCTTCCAGTGTAACTGCACAATCACGGTGCATTACGCCAAAATGTAGATTTGCATGCAGTGAGCCGACGCAATGGAGCCAAGTCATGCCAAACTTCCAGTTCGCATTTGTCCAAATTCTAGTAAGCTAGCATGATACCACTGCGTTGCGCCAACATGCAAAATCAAGATTTTTATTTTTTATGATTTTAATTCAGAGGTTGTTTGGACAATTCCTAAAATCCCTAATCAGCCTAAGCACGGGATTAAAGCCCTAAATTACCTAACAGGTAATTATTTCCTTACTTTCTCTCAAGAATAAAGTATTTTCTCTCAAAAAGGAAAAACCCTAGCTTCAAGAATCAAGACTAATCCTCTAGAAATCCTTCAAGAACTTCATAAATCCATAAGATTCAGGTATGTTAGGTGTTCACTTATGGGTTCCATTCACCCAAGCAGTCTAAGAACCCTTTTTAAACATATAAGATCGGAGATTCATGATTTTCATGTTTGAATAAGATTGAATTCATGTTCATGATATTAGTTAGGTTTCAATCCATGAATTAATTGCTAGTTTCATAAAAATTGAATAGCATATGTGATGAATATGTGATTATCTTGATAAACCCTTGAATTTACAAATTGATTAATGTATCATGATGTTCATGTGTTTGCCATTATCATGTGAATAATCCATGCTCCCCAAAAATTTGCTAAATCGCCTATGTGAAGTAAATATTGGAATCATGATGTCATTATGTTATCCCAATAATTTACAAGCTTATGCCTTGCAAGTGTTTGATAAAATATCTCTATGGATGAATTATGAACAAGTGAACATTGTTAGTGTTTTCAAGATTATGTTATATTTTACTTTTTATGCTATCGCGTCCAGGGGGCATTTAATACCGAAAAATATAGTTGTTTATCTAGAGCTATAGTAGTTACAAAATAGTATCAGTCATGTCACAATCAATAGTACTCAGTCTGTTAGCAGAATTCAGTAAGCTCAATCAGTTTCCAAACTCAGTAAAGCTAAATATAAGTCCAGTTTAGCTTAGTTTAATAATCAGTGTCTTTCAGTTCGGAGTAGGATTTAAAATCGAGCGAGTGCAGAGATGACGACTTCCCCGTCAGAGAAACCGAGTCATTAGTAGAAGTCCATGTACTCCAGAACTATGTAGCCAACATGGGATTAAGAGTCACCCATCAGTCTAGGCTTGATTATCTCCCAGTAGTCACTCGTTGGTGTAAAGCCCCGAGTCTGGTACCCGAAATGCTACACGGTGCCCGTGAACTCAAAGGATCACAAACTAACCCATTACTGATATCTGTAATAGAGCACTGCATGATATACTATATAAATGTGAAATATAATCTGTAAGGCCGTAAGGTTCAATACTGGAACATGTCTGATAAAACAATATCTGAATGGGTATAGAAATACCCAAAACTGAAATAAACTATCTGAACGTACTGTAGTCTAAAAGTCTATAAACTATCTAAAAACTGTGTAGTTGATGGGACATATCCCCAAATAACTCCAAACTACTAAAATAAACTAAGTACTAAAGGAATAAATTTATCAAATAATAATATCCTCGAATGATGAGAACCCACTACTGACTCTGAATGCTTATACTGGAATGCTACTGATGCTTTGGATCTTGTGCTTCTAAACCTATGTAATAAAAATAGCATAGCGCAAATGCATTAGTATGATTGAATGAACTGGTATGAAAGTGAGGTAGGCTGAATACAAAGGTTCATCTACATGAACAATACTAACTAACTGTATAACATGAATGTGAGAATACATACATGATAAGTAACTGAAACTGAATACTTGGTAATACTGACTACTGAGTTTGAATACTGATAACATAAACTATTGATACTGAGATAACTGGTACTGAGTAGCTGTATCTGACAGTCTTGATTCTGATGAAACTAGCTAATTTCCATACTGTACTGAGTGATTATAGCTGACAGTCTTAATATCTGAAGATCTATCTGAGTTCTATTACTGAGACTGAGTGACTGTATCTGACATTCCTGATTTTGTAACTGAAACTAGGGGTGAATTCATCTAACCGATATGCCCCTAATAAGCTATTATAACTGAGTTGGGGTCTACTCTGTAACCCTAATTAGAATAGTGTCAATACCTCACTACTAGAAAGGACAAGCTATGAGTAACCCTCTTCTAATAGTGTCCCCAAAGGAGAATGGTGGGAGCCTCATCTGAGAGTGTTATTCCACCTTATCAACCCTCGACTGATAGTGTTGATGTCTCAACCTATGCTGGCCACAGTTCTGGAATGCAAGGATTTCTTCAAAGAATCACAGCCTCTACTGACAGTGTGTTTTCCTATCCTTAGGTTCACTCGGTTCTGAA
The DNA here is from genome assembly GCF_002878395.1 of Capsicum annuum. Lineage (NCBI taxonomy): Eukaryota > Viridiplantae > Streptophyta > Magnoliopsida > Solanales > Solanaceae > Capsicum > Capsicum annuum. Next base: position 82,868,348 of record NC_061117.1, on the reverse strand, counting down.
TCCTACTTCCATCTGAATAGGCACTGAATTGGATTGGATTGATCTATTACTAATTGTATTAATTAACTGGACTGAACTGAGTTCACTGGATTCCGTTGACTGACGGAATACTACTGAGATCTGATAATTGATTGAGATTTCTAAGTACTGAGATTACTGGATTAATAAGATTATTAAGATTACTGAGATTACTGAGTACTATACAGATACTGAATTTATCGAGTTTTCCTAAGTTATGTGACTAACTGAATTCTATTGATCGTGGCCTGATCGAGAGTATCATGAAAACTGACACTGGCTCTAGGCACATAGCTAAATTTTCGTGTACAAGTACCCCAAGGACTTGATAGAAGGAAACTGACAAGGCATGACATTCTTGAATATACGACCAACATCAACAATCCATAATATAATAAATTGGGGATTTCATGAAGTACATGGTTATCATAATCGCGTACATGGTAGTAATGCATATACTCAATGTCATAATTTAATACACTAACATCATAGCATTCCAATAAATATCTACATTGCACATAAATAGCAAGGGAGTCATTTAAATATAACGGTAAAATATGCACTTATTATACGGATCATAATTGAGCTATAATACACAATTTCTCCTCTTAGGCATTTGATCAAATACCTTACATGCATAACTTAGGGCATAGTTTTAAACATCAAATAACACATCAGAAATAACTCAATTCACGGATTTCAACTTGCATGCAAACGTATTTTTATGAAAAACACGTAAAGACCCCAACTTGGGAATCTTACAACAAGATAAACATGGTTACAAACAACCCACAACATAAAAATCATGATTTATAATTTGAAATAGGGTTTGTGAACTTTATGGATTAAAGTAATCCATAAATCGACAATAAGCATACCTGGAAAACTAAATTCTTAAAGTTCTTGGAAAGATTCTTGGAATTGGCCTTGATATCTTGAGCTACGGTTTTTGCCTCTTGAGGGAGAATGACTTTTGTTCTTGAGAGAAAGTGAGGAAAATTGATATAAATAGGGTTTTTAGGGCATAATTTTGTGGTTAAAGACTGATCTGGGTCATGGAAAAAGAGTCAATTGCCCTTAGAAAGTTTTTATTTTTCATCACTGAAAACCCAATTTGCGAACCTGGTGCGATGCAATGCTATCGCATCATGCCACTGTATATTTTCAACTAGGAACTAGGCTGACGGTACGACACAGTGAAATTGCATTGTAATACTGGATAGGACCTAGAATCTTACCGCGATGCAGAGGTATTGTGCTGAGACACTAGAAATTGAAAACTATGGATTTGAGTCTTGGCACGATGAGCCATAATTGTGGAAGTTTATTGGATTTTGATGATTGCCATTTTGGCTTACTTCACAATGTGTGGATGGCTCAGGTGGCTCACTGTCTTACTAAAATAGCTCTAACTCTTCACCCGGGTGTCGGATTTGGGTGAATTTGGTATCGATGAAAAGCTTATTAAATTTCCCACACAACAAAAATTCAAAATCTTGAAAATTCCAAATATATAAAAGTGGATTCATCCTTTAAATAAAGTCTTTAACATTTTTAGGACGATTTTAATTTAGGTAGCAATATGGGTTATTGTAGTTAGATTAGGCTTGACTCCACCCAGGTGTCACCCTTTAGTTAGGATTGGCATCCTGGTTTTCTAGTGTTAGTACCCATGGCATGGTATTATCACCCTTCAAACTGGTGTCACAGGTTGGACCCCTATTAACTAATATTTAGGCATGTCGATTAGATGATTACCTCGTACAGTCTCAGTTTCAATATTAGTTTAGAACTCAGTTTAGTTCTTCAGAATTAGGACTATCAGAGATAGTCACTCAGTGTCTATAATTTTTTTATCAGTAACTTTACAGATTAGTTACTCAGTTATCATAACTCAGTACTTAGCTTTAGAAAAGCTTTGATACAGTATATATATATATATATGTATGTACGTAGTATTAAATACTCAGTATTTACACCAGGTTCATTTATCTATGTACTCTCATATTTGGTTACTCTATATTATTCAGTCAGTTATTGTTCATCCATATAAACCCTTGCATTCAGCCTTACCTTACCTAGCATACCTGAACATTCCACATACTGACGGATACTCTTTGTTTGTGCTATAATATCTCATATCATAGGTTCGGATGCTAAGGTTCTCAACCGCGCTTAGACAAATTTAGTCAGTAGTCGCAACTTTAGGAGTAAGTCCTCATCTATCAAGGAGATGTTTTTATTTTAGCAATTCAGTAGTTTCAGTAGTGCATTAGTTGGATTTCATTGGGGGCTAGTCCCATCAACTCCATAATCAGAAAATTCAGTAAGAGGCTTTCAGACTAGACCAGCTCAGACAGTGTTTAGTTTTTCAAATGATTTTAGCAGATGTTATTATTTATTAGTATTTAGATTATGAACCTTATGGAAATTCAACATAATTTTGCATTTATTTTAGTATTATTATTCAGTGCTTACAGTAGATATCAGTCATGGGTTAGTTTGTGGTACATTGGGGTCGTAAGCACCGTGTAGCATCCAGGGCATATACTCGGGGCATTACAAGTCTTGTATTTAAGTATTATTTATCTTTATTTTGTCTTTTTATATCTTAGGGAGTTAAGCTTACCTATAAAATTTAGTTTGGGCTAGGTTCCATCATTAGATCAGATTCAGAGTTATGGAAAATCTCAAGTTTTAAATTTTTTTAAGAATTGGCACCTAACTTTTAGGAAAAATTAGGAATTCATAATGTTAAATTCTATTTTGGTCTTTTAAAAATGAAATTTTTAATAAGGATTTTGGTTACTTAAACAACTCATTCAGTTGTTACTTAATTATCTACATTAAGGGCATGAAATTTTTTATCTTTCACTCTCCAATGGGCATTTGAGTCCAAAATAGAAATTACTTTGTTCATTCTACCATTTTTAGCTTTTAAGCTATGATTTGAGCTCTCCTATGTATGTAATACTCGATAAAATTTACTTTTACATGAGTATTAAGATAAGTTATTTAGTGTGGAATTTTATAGGCTATAAATTAAGTTTTTAAAAACCCTTATCACAGTGTTAAGTCTGAAGTGTCCGTACCAGTTGCGTTTGTAAGTTTATACTAGGGTCAACTATAAAGGATAACTTATCATAGAATATAAAGAGTTACATCATCCATGGTCTACCGAATTAAAGGTTTTTGAGACTTTTTAAAATGCCACCATCCATTTGATAATACAACATCAAAGTAAAAATTTATGTCTATTTTAATGAATGGTATCTGTGCTAAAAAACTAATGCCACGTAATAGGATTAGGGTACTGTAGTAGGGCTACTGCAATGACAATTTAGCAATTTATAAGCCCCCCTTTGAAAATTTTCAAGTTATAAACTCAAAACAACATTCCACAACCCTATATAGGCAATTTTCCCAAGGCTATGCTAAAAGGAATTGTTGTGACAAATTTTCCTTCATATTTTACTTATATTAATCCATTTCTTACTGATATTAATCCAATTATATCTTAGAATTTTTAGAATGATCTTTAATAGTAGAATTCCAAAATAAAACCCTAGATTCATGAAATTTTGAACCCTAGGTTCTTGATATTTTAGGGAGAAACCTATGGGTTTGGAAATTATCACCTAGAATTAATTCGAGATCATACACTAACTCTATCTAGTGTGAAATTATGGTTTTAGAACATTATTAATGGTGGTAGAAAACCTCGAGTCAAAAAAGAATAAAATCACTATCTTGAATACTTATGTAAAAAAAGGGTAATTGGAGTAGAAACTCCATTAATTGGGATAATATGAGTATGATAGAAATATTTAATGATCAAATAACCCTTAGGTGATGTTATAGACCAATAAAAAGTATAGGATTAGGGGTTTGAATTTCCAAAATATTTATTTTAAGAGTATTTGAGTAATTATTGTTATTTTTTTGTGTTTATTATATGATTAAGCATTCTAAAAATGTGAAGGAAAGAAAGAGCATTCACGGTATAGCTTGCTTATTGCAAAAACTCTACATCAAGATATATTATGTTTTATGAATAGTAGACTCTACTTTGTTAAACATATACATTGTGTAGAATTGATTAGAGAATGTGTGATTAGACTATTGGGCATTATGTTAGTGTGGATAAAAACAAAACTAATGATATAAAGATATAATATGTGTTACAATATGCTTATATATGAATACCTTGAGTTGTGATATATTTTTGAATGACTTTCATGATCTGTTGTAAAATAAAATTTGTAGTGTATAATATAATGGTAATCCATATGTGTGTGATGTGTTGAGTATGATTGAAAAAAAAATAGTGTTTTATCATAAGGTTTGAGAAAGTGTTGACTAGATAGTATAACATAACTTATAGTAAGATGAATAAACTATGGTTATTATTGTATGTGGTATATTGATTGCGGTTTAATTGTGGTATGACATTAATTAAGATGGAAGTTGAGGATTTAATTATGTTGTATCTAGGGATAAATTGTAAACTCATGGAAGTATGCATTTATGTACATATTTATAAAATTGGTGCTTAGACTTAATTTTATATTGAATTTATGCTCTTAATTGATTATTTGTTGATTAGTTTTTGGACATATTTATGATTGATAAGTTGTTATTTTATAATGCTTGAATAAATAAACTATTGATTTGTTTTTGGGACATGTTTTGAAGTGATAAAATTTTTAAAAATAGTTTAAAGAGCATTAATAATAAACTTGCTTGATGAATTATATTTGATATTATGAAATAATTGATGTTGCACATATGATCTTTGGTTCTAGTTGTTGGATTAAGGTGGTACAAAGGAGTAATGTTAAAATAAGGGTGGTACAATATTTGGTTTGGGATAAAGGTGGAAAGACAGAGTTTTTATTATGATTTGGTACATGGAAAAAGCTCATCACCTAAAGGTTATGTCTAGTGGGCATCCATAAGTCCTATATCATGCATGTACAGTCAGGAGAGTTTGACGATTACTTTAGTGGATTGTTTTATATTTAATGATATCTTATTGTTCCTTGTGTCGATCAGTTATTTGATGAGATATTATAGTTTCTTGTCTGGGCAAGTTTTATTAAGGAGATACTTATTATTCCTTCTGTTGACCAATTTATGTTGTATACTATGCTATGATTTCTTGTGTGAGGAGATCCTTGATATGACAACTTGGTAATATGTGATAAATGTCTTAATTTCCTATATTTCAAGTTGAAATGGGTGTAATTTACCCTTGTATGAAATTACTGATATGATCATTATTAAAGTTTTTTGATGATTTGAATGTCTACTTGATGAATTGAAAGCTTATCTAATGAATTGAATGTCTAGGTGATGAATTGAAATCTTACGAGAATACTTGAATGTCTACTTGATGAATTGAATGCTTACATGAAGACTTTAATGTCTATGTGATGAAGTAAAATCTAACTTGATAAATTAAATGTCTACTTGATGATGTGAAAGCTTACTTAATGATTGAGTTCTAATTGATGACCATTTATATTTTCAATCGTTAATTGTATGTTCTAGTTTTTGTACCTAATTCTCATTTTGTTGGGTTTTCATGAGTTGTGGGTGGAGGAGTATGATGGATTATTTTTTATGTAAAAAGTGATGTATTATTGTAGACATTAAGCGTAATAGTATATGGGAAATATCAGCGGTACAAATGCCTACTAGTAATGAATTGGATACAACTAAGTTAGTGTGAATAATAACAAAATTACTCTCAGGTAATATAAGAGAGAGAGAGATATCATAAGTGGGTGAAAGTGATGTAAAATAAATTTTTAATTGTCATATTTATCTATTTTGTGTTTTCGTGGTTATGCGAAATAATCCTGGTCAGACGATGATATCTCCCCTATTGGTGGTTGTACTAATAACATTCTTGCTGCACCTCTTTGATCTTTAGATTAACTGGATTTTTCTTTGAGCAAGTTGTCTTTTCTCTTAGTTTATATTGGGAATTATGTTTTGAGCTTAGTGTAGCTATGATATCCATTGAGTGCTTGGTGATTTTTTGCTCATGAAACACTTCTCTATGTTTTCTTCATGCAGATTATAGATCGAGTCAGCTTTGTTCATCTTATTCATTCTATAACCTGCGGTGACCTGATAGAGTCTTGAGACTTATTTTTATTCCTTCTACATAAATATCTGAATTTAGTATATTTTCTATATATTTGTATTGATATATGTTGCTACTCTTTAACATAGTTCCACTTATGCTAGTGAAACCAGGTCTGGGGTTGGGTATTATTATTTAATTTTTCTTTCTTTGTTTCCTCGCAGGGCTCACTTCATTTATTTTATATTGTATATGTATATAGTGGTCCATTGTTACCATTTATATTTTTGTTATTGTTATGAACTTATTACTTATCATATTTGGTTATGGCTTTTGCTTTCCTACAGGTAGTTATAGTAGGTGCCAACATAGCCCGATTATAGGACATAACAGCACAATGCTGATGCCTACATATATTCTGTTCATTTTATTTATATTGTCACACCTTAAATTTGGATGGGGTAGATAAGTACCATATGAACATAAATACTATGCAGATAATCTATGACAGATTATTTATCAAATATATATGTACTAATGTAAACTGACAAGGATGATACATGCCTATATCATGGCCTAATATTTCAAAGATTTATGTACTAATGATTACTGATGATGATGATACATTCATATACCATGACCTATCACTGATTGATACAAAATAGTCCTACTATAGTGTCCAAAAGCATATAAACAAAAAGGAAGCTATGAAACTATCAAGTCCTCAATTAAGGTTTACAGTGCAAATATATACTACTATGAGTGTATTATCTCTAAACTGGATCTAGGGTCAATAAAGTTCACCAACTACTTTGCTAATACACAATAGTGGCTACTATGGAGGTTGCCACTATGTCTACTAATATTTGTATTTAAAAGAATACAAAACCTTATGTTGTAGAACTGTTAGTACATATTTAGAATGTACGAATATGCAAATAAGATAGAATAACAAGTATAAATAAAATAAAAAAAGAATTAATTCTATGCTTAACTAATATATAAGTATGAAACATGTCCTCCAAAAACTGAATAATCTGCTCTGACTAACAATCTGTCTGAGAGTGAAAAGTTATACTAATATCCAGTAAAATGTCTAACCGTTGTTGTATAGAACTCCCAAAGTATGAAGTGAACTAAGTACCACTATCTAATATGATTAAATGGGTACACCATGCTACTAAACTATCTCTAGAATATAGATCCTGGCCAACTTCTCTACATTGTAGTTCACTTTAACAGTATAGATAAGCTGATTTCGATCTAACCATAATCACCCAAATATGAGTCAAATTTTACAACATCCAACCAAACACTATATTATAAAAATATCATCTTAAGTAATGTAAGCATAACAAATATTAGAATTTGTAGTATACCATATTTTCACTAAAGAAAGCAGGGATGTTTTCACATTTTTACTTGGAAGAGAATTTAATAAAGTATAAGGCAAACCGACCAAAAAGTCCATAGTGAAGAACTCCTACTTCCACTCATGTACAAGCATTCTTGAGTCATATATACCACTGTCTCTAGGGTTGATGCTTCATCTGGCGGCAATTCAAAAACTTAGCCATATACTCCATGAAGTCCCTCTTCATTCCACATCACCAAAAATGTTCTTACGGTCATGATACATTTCTACTTCTCTAAGATGAATAGAGTACCTTTAAATGTGAGACTCTCCATTATCAATTTAGTCAAGTCACCCACTTTAGGATCCAAAATCCGATGCTTGATCGTCATAGTCCATTTCATATCAATAATCGATTCCTTCACTTCACCATGTATCACCTTATCTTGAACATTACACAAGTTACTATCCTTAAACTGTCTATCCTTTGTCTAATCTATCAAAAAGGAATGAACCTCGACAAAGATATGAACTTTGATAGGCTTAGACATATTAAGTCATATGAAGCTATTGGATAGACAATGAACATTCATAGCTTACAGTTGTTGCTAGGCCACTAAAAAAGAAAGAACACCCATACTCACTAACATCTACTCAAGGCATCTGCCATTATATTGGCCTTACACAAATGATTGATGATTGTTATGTCATAGTCCTTTAATAACTCCAACTACTTATATTGTATCAAATTCAAATCATTTTAGTTGAATATATACTAAAGGTTTCGACGACCGGTAAACATCTCATAATAAACTGCGTACAAGTATTTCCACTACACTCTTAAATAAATATAACAAGGCCATCAAGTATCCTTTTTTGCTGCCAAATCAAAGACATGAGTGGGGTAGTATTTCTCATGGTTATTCATTGGCCCAGAGCATAGGCTATAACCTTTCCTTTTTTTCCTCAACACACCCCAAGTCCAACTCCTGAAGCATCACAATATACTTTAGAACCATTGCCATTAACAACAAAGGTAAATATAGGCGCTAAAGTCAACAAATTCTTGAGATTTAAAAGCTTTCATCACACTCATCTGAAAACTAAAAGATAGCAATCTCCTAAGTCAATCCATCAATAGTTCTGCAATAGTATAGAAGCTATGTACAAATAGATTGTAGTATCTATCCAACCTAATAAAGCTCCAAAGTTTTGTAGGTGAAGTAGGATTGGACCAATATCAAGCAACCTCAACCTTAGCTGGATCCACATTAATACCCTTGTCATGATCCAAATTCACGAGTCATGATGGCACCTACTTTAACCCACCTGTAGGTAAGATGAATCACAACCTATAAAAATAAGCAAAGGGCTAATTGTTTGAAACTATGGTAAATACAAAAATTATGCAAGTAATTAGATTACAAGCTAAAATATAAGCAATATAGCACAATTGAAAATAAGTAAGGAAAATAGAAAAAATATCCCAAGACATAGTAAGGTCAGTACAAAGCCTCTAGCAAAATAGTAAGAGTACGATATGTATCTAAAGTACAATAGCCTTAAATAGAAAGACCATCGTAAATAGAAGGAGAGAAAGTAAGATCCACCTCCAAAAACTCATCCTATCTCCAAACAGCATTGCCAATAGCTAGCTAGTACTTGGTTCTATATCAGAAGAAGATGTAGAAGTACATTGTAAGTATAAAAACAATGAGTACTTGGTAGGAATCATTATTCGATTGATTTAAATAATAATATAAATATAATAAGATATGTGATAATAAACTAAGGTAGGGAAAAGGGCCAACTGGAATAGTGTTCTAAATACTAAAAGTAAATAACTAATTAAATAATATCAAAGAGAACATGGCTTACTATAGCCTAAATGGGGACCCATAAGCCCGAAAAGGGCATACAAACATAAATAATCCTACTGGGCCCTTATAAGACTGAAAGATGCTATCAAGAAGGAAATTTGGATAGTAATACTAATATAACATCCAAAACTCAAAATCGTCATCATGGATCCTTCCATACCATAATCACCAGACTTGAACAAGTTCCATAACCATGATAATTAATCCCTCAATGCCAAGATTGAATTGGAAATATTATTATGAATACCAGACTCAAACAAAAAAATAATATCATTATGGATGTCAGATTTGAATTGGTCTTATTATGTCACAACCCAAACTAAAAGACTATGCGAGCACCTAAGCTATCTAAGTAGGTAGGAGAACCCTTATTACCCAACTAAAAATATGTAGAAGACTCCTGTGTTTAAGAAAATAAAGGATTAAATATAATAAAGTAAGTTCAATATCAATAAATAATTTTTTTCAAAAAGTTCTTAAAACTGTACTTCACTAACCTAAGACCAGGTCAAACGTGTTCAAGAGCTACCTATTACAGAATAGAAAAACAGTAAAAATAATAACATAAAGACTCTAACATCTTCCATGAAAGAAGTGTAGAAGTTAGTGTTGAATATCGCCATCGATCGAGTAACTGCAAATTAACCTTTATCCAATGTACACTCCAAGAAAGAAAGTAGAAGAGAAGGGTCATTAAAGACACACGTACTAGTAGGCATCATCGGTCAGCCAGTGTTAGTTTATATAATCATAAAATAGAATCAAGGAAAAGAAAGCATGACATCTTAAATGGAATGTAATTCAACAAATATTGTAATATCATTATAACACTTTTCTTGTATAATTTATAATCCTCCAACTCTATCAACGCAATTATAGTCACCACTAGCATAGTCCAACCTCATTAATCCGCGCCATCCACCACAGTGCTACACTAAACCATCACTATCACTCCTTTATTTACATTACCTTTTTTTACTACCCACATTAATAGGATAAACATTATAATCATAGACAACACGCACTAAACTTAGGCTAACAATCAACCACTTTTTTATAACATTAAGAAATAATAAATAGCTATTCAGGTAAACTATTATTACGATAACTACGAATGAATCAAGTTGACCAACATATAGAAAGTAAAAACACATTTTAACTTTTCCAAGAACATGTCACAAAAATAATATCAAGGATACAATCAAGTCGGAAATACAATACAACTATATTTTAGTAAGACACATTAAAGAACTCAAGTCTCATTAACAAAACATATATTGAAAAAGGATTAATTCAATTATTAAAGTTTAAGATCATTTCTTTGGAATTATTCATAGGATTCATCACTTTGGAACACTTCATTATCAATTCCTTTATTATTAGTATAATCACCATGTTGGCTAGTTGCATTCTATCCAATCACATCTCACAACAATATAGAAATTTAATGTCGGTCACATTACTACTAACAATCTTTTCATAAATAACAAGTATGTCCTTTTAAACATAACATTAGAAGACCATTAGCTCATTATCATCTTATTAAACCCCCATAACATTAAAAATTAACATTAATCTGTACACATATTCTAAGGGGCTTATTTTGGAACAACTAGTCATAACCTATAGGGGACAATTTTAGTCAATGTGGCATACAGGTGTGGTACCCGATCCTCAATAAATAAGTAATATCAGTATCCATATTCGTAGTAGCATGGTACCTGATACTTCATATATAAGTAATATATATATATAGTTGTACAAGTGTGGTACCTGATCCTTCATAAATAAGTAATACCAATATTCATATTAATACTGGTGTGGTAGCTAAACCTTAAAAAATAAGTAATATCAATATTCATATTTATACCGACGTGGTACCTGATCATCAATAACTATATTATACACATTTTATCAAATTCACATCATCTCTCAAGAAGAAATACAACGTATTAAATTTATAAGTGCACTTAAAATAATAAGGCAATTCGATCATATTTTTTCATTATCAACATTTTGACCCTCTCACGTACATTATTTCAATAATTCATCATGATCATCCTTAAGGCATTCATGGATTTAATTCAAAGAAGTAATCATTCTCAAACAAATAACTCATAGGCACAATTTAATAAATTATCATTATCATTAATTTAGCCTCTAATAGGTATCCAATAGGTAAAGTATTTTTATTAGTAGCAAAACATGAATATCATAAAATAAATCACAATTTAACACTTAAGCATACAAGTTGCCTTTGGAGCCTTAATTACTCATTAATTATTAAAATAGAACTACCTTCTTAAATACCATAACTTGTGTTCTAACATCACCAACTATAACCAGCACATTCAAGCGTATCATTATCCTCAACCTATTTTCACATAACAAAATCATCACACTAATTTAAGTCATCTAACCCTTACATATTACTATGCTCATCGATATTCAATCTTAACATAATTCTTCTTATCCTATTATTGCATAACACATACAACTTAAAACCATTATAACTCAACTAGGTTCTTCACTAAATAACTAAATAACATTATTTCCACATAGTACATTTACAACAATGTCCTTTTACGCACATAACACATAATATCATAAATATCACATAATCAATCAACAATTTAATTTTTGTAATTAAACTAAAGTTCTTATGTCTCTATCCACCTCAACTCTATGCCCGTAGGATTAGACATACCTCCTCCCATCAATTCTATTTTATGAAAATATAAAATAAAAAATTCTTTGAATCATTAACCTAGCCTACCTAGACACCCCAAGGTTTTGGAGAAAGCAAGCCGTAGCAAGGGTACACTTTCTTTTCATTCATATCTTGAAATAATCAATCATCTAAAAATCAAACAACAATAAGAGTAATTAAATAATTACTCTTAAAACAAATATCTTGGGGATTCAAACCAACTAATTATATTCTTAATTCAAGGTCTATATAGTTCTCCAAGGTCAATTAATAGTTAAATAGTTTCTTTTAAGCTTAATCTATTTCCATGAATGAAGTTTTATGCTAAGGGTGTCATCTTTATGAAACTAAGGGTTCCTAACTATCAAAATTCATAATCTAGTTTAAAAAATTCATGTTAGGGATCTTTAATTTACAAATTAGAATAATCTAGGTCATATTGAAAACGTTTATAAGTTTTCCCCAAAAAAAAACTCCACCATTAAAGCTCTTTTTAAGGATTCTATGAAGGTAAATGATTAAAAGATGAAGAAAATAATGAAAAAATCACCTCAATGAAGGTCTTTTGAAAAATCACCTCTCCAGGGTTGGTGAGTAAAATTTGGGGGTTTTAGACCTAAAATACAGCTGAAGCTAATTTAAATACCATCAGAATATTCGCTATAGTGAAATCCTATTTAAGCCCAGATAGGGCGTAGTAAAATAGTCATAACTTTTTACTTCGACTTTTGATTAATGAACGATTTATTTTGTTTGAAAGAGGACTCAAAGATCTTTAATTTTATATGTTTTGGGTCCCATAAATATTTATATTTTATGAGATATGTTTGTTTGAATTTGGCTATATTAGAAGCCCATGTCAAAATTGTATCGAAAATTCGTACCGAAAGAATAGAGATATTGTACGACCCTAATTCGTACCGAAAGAACTTTCAAAATTAGGGGTTGATGTTATTACTCTTGAATACTTAAACTCGTTGGTATTGAGTCCATCTAGACACATCAAAAGATTTAAATCTTAGTCGAAAAGCTTGAGGTGACACAATATATAGAATTATGATATTTTGGACTCAAGTTAATATTGTGGAATGAAAAATAAGATTTTTCATGAAGTTAACATCTATAGTTTTATAACGATGAAATGGGTTGTTACATAATGTCATAATCATCGAACTTGACTCACTCTTAGCATCATAATATAAGCCCACAACAACTCAGTATATGTCTAAGTTCCCCTCGGGCTCAAGAAAATAAGATAAGATAATGGGAAAAGACCTATAAAGTCTACAAGGAGCTAATTATAATTTTGACTTAAAGTGGGCAAGAGGGGCCTTATCCTAACCTTGAAAGTCCATTCTAAGGCAATTTCAAACCCAATCTATCCTAAGGTTGGAAGATCAAACTACAAGGTACTTTATAAGTTCTCATTACGTCCTAATATAGCACTTCAATCTAAGGGATGGGTAGTTAAGTCAAATCAACCTAAATACGGCTCACTGACCTACTAAATAATCTAAAGTTTTCTAACTACAAGATATATTCAAAATTTCAAACCCAAGACTAGCATAATATCATACCTATAACATTATGAAGCTAAATCTAATATGAGTGTAATCCTATCCTATTTAGATATTGAAGAATGCCCAGTAAAGTCCAAAATATTAGAGTTTTCCCCTTCCAACAAGCCTCTGTATAATGTCATGCTATTGAAATAATGATCTACAAATTAGTATTAGAATAATGATACCCATATTATATTCTAATGCTTTGGGTCCAAATTTGAGTAAAAATATAATGTGGGGTCCATTTGTGGAATCACACTTTCGAAACTGTCAACATGTTTCCCCATGCTCAAGGATCGTTTACCTGTAAGAACGAGTAAATTCTAAGCTTAAATGGTACTCAATTCAACCAATCAAAGAACTGGGAATTTATGATTAAATCACAAATTATATGATAACTTAAAAGGATTACCATGAGGAAACAACTTTCACAAGCTCACCAACCCACCACGATCACCAAAGGATCAACCTCATAATTTCCTAATCCCTCTATGGTTTTAAATCTCTTGGGACTTGGATAGAATAAGGTGAAGGATAAAATTTAATGCCCCAGCACTTACCGCTAAAATGACCATTTGATCTCTTAAGTGATTGTCGCTAAGCGGCATATTGTTACTTAAGCGACACAAGCACCTAGTCGTCCTTTGCTTTAGCAGATAGCACATCTAATATATGATTCTTGCTAAAGAGATAAGAACTTCACTAAATTAATAAGGTGTAACTAGCCTTGGCTGTTAAAGAAAAACTTTAGTAGTTAAAGTGACCATCGCTTAGGCAATTGCACCAACTGAACTTGTGTTTTAGTTTCCATTGACCTCTCAGAATTTATTTGGAATTGTGTGAACATAAAAAAACAATGCTACCCTATAAAATTTGATATTCCATCCTCAACGACACAATCAAGAATTTTATCTAGAGTTGTTTACATCAAATGTGAGCCCGACACTCAAGTGCCACTTTTACTAAAATCCATCCCATAGCCCAATATAGGTCTAAAAGTCTTGGGACCTAAACCAAAGGTACCTTTGGCCTAAAATTAACATTATATAGCTAAGGAATCTGTTAGAATTGGCATAAAAGGTTGTTAACTTGAATTTACGCTTTATAGCCAATCATTAATATCGATAACTTCAAAATAAGGAATTATCTCTAAGACTAAACAAACTTTTCGTTAACCAAACTGTTGGCTTAAACATGTCATAAATGACTTAGGGCAAATATAGGAAAGCTCTAAATAACAAAATAGTGTTAAAATGCAGAAAATAACCTCAAGGGTCATTACAGGACTCATTGGACACCACATGCCCCAAGAATAACATGGAACAAAATCAAAACTCACACTTTAAGAAATATGTGTACTACTTCTCCACCCTCAACTTTTGGAGCACAATCCTTTAATACTTTACATGATCTGTCTCAATGGTGGAAAACACAAAGATGAAATTGATTAAAAGAATAAGAAAGGAATCACGATGGGGCCAAAATACTCAATTCATAAACTTTATAATCATTGAAAAGACATTAATAAATCAAAATGACATCACTAAGAACACATAATGCTCGTATTATGTTTCGAAAGGTGTCTTAGGGGTATCTAAATCCCCAATCGTCAATTGATAGTACCACACCTTAAATCAATCTTCAAAATACTAAACAACCTAGAAGCTAATAAAACAAGTTATCAATATGTAAAGAGGATATGTTTTCTTGATGGTTACCTTGTTCTACTGTTGATAGTCGATACACATACATATAAAGCTTTTTTTTCTTCCTATACAACACAAAAGCACCCGATGATGAAACTCTGGGTTGAATGATTTCCTTACTAAAAAAAACCATATAACTAGATTTTCAACTCTATCAGAGCTATCCTATAAAATGGAATTGAAATAATCATGGTGCCCGGCTTAAAGTAAATAACACAATTGAAGTTTCTATCATGATAAAAAAAATTGGTAAATCAGTAGAAAACGTATCTATTAGGGCCCTATCTAAACTTACTAAAACCTAAAGGATGTGTGTCAGCTCTAGTATCTCGCACATAAGGAAAATAATATTCACAAACCTTCTAAACCATCCTCTTCACTTAAAAACAAATAACCCCTTAAGCTACGAACCTTGTGTACCCTTCTACTTTAACCTTGGTACTCTCATGTCATGACCTGATTTCATGGGTCATGATGTCACCTACTTTAACCCACCATTAATAAGTCAAATTGTATCCCAAAATGAAAAATAATGAGCTAATCAATGGAACATAAGGTAACTACAAAATTACCCAATTAATGAGATTACAAGCCATAAAATATAAAGGGTTATAAGGCAACTAAAGATAAATATGGAAAAATAGTAGAAATATCCCATGACCTAGTAAGGTCATTATAAGAGCCTCTAACAAAATATTAAGAGTACTATAAGTAAAACATTTACAATACTCTTGAATAGAAAGACCATCAAAACTAGAAAAATGAGAGAAAGTCAGCTCTGACTCCGATGACTCACCCTATCTCCAAATACTAACAAGCACTAGTACAGACATCAAAGATGGTATATAGTACTAAAATTTGCATCAGAAAAAGATACAGAAGTACAATATGAGTACCAAAACAACAAGTTCTCCATTGGCATCATTAATGGACTAATCTAAATCATAATATAAGTACAATAGATGCGAGATAATAAACTAAAGTTAGGGAAAAGGTAAAACCTAAAATAGTACTCCATATTCTAAAATTACATAATTGAATAAATAATATAAATGCGAACATGACCAATTTAGCCTACTATCCCCCATAAGACCTCATGGTGTAGACAAAAATAAATAATCTAGTTGGTCCCCCATAAGCCCGATGGATTTAACTACGAAGGAAATATCGATGAAGACATTAATAAAATGCCTTAAACTAAAGACAGTGACCATGAATCCTTTCATACCATAAACACCAGACTGAAACCAATCTCATAACCATTATAAGTAACCCCTCAATGACAGTGTAATACCCCGTATGTTTCCAAGCCAGGAAATGAATCAGTTCTCCTATGTATGAAACCTTATATTTCGTGACTCATATTTGAGTACATGATTTACAATGAGTATCCTAGCAATAAGATATCTTATTATGTGTTAAACATGCTTATGTGTCACTCGGAGTAAGGTAAGCTAATAGTTTTTGGATCCATCAAGTTTTAGTGTGTGATTCCGCAAGAGTAATCTTTGAATGAGGATAACTTGATTTATATGTGACATTTTGGTAGATTTAGACCCATAAAATTGTATATAATTGAATTAGATTTTGAAAGATTCTAATTTTATAAAAATCCGATACCCGAGCAAGAAGTTATAGCCCTGCAAAGTAGGAGTACGACGCATAAACAATCGCACATGGCTACTGGAACAAGTGTGCGACAAGTTGTGCATCGCACACCCTCTAGTGTGTGATAGCATGTACGACGCACACCTTAGCTTATACGATAGGATGTGTGGTGCACACCATAGCATGCGCAAGGTGGTGTACGACGAAAACATATGATTTCAGCCACGAAAAATGCTTAGTTTTTGAGTTATTTTGGGGATAATTAAGTCTTTTAACACTCCTTACACGTACCAATACTTAACCTCACAAAATTTATATATTCTAATCACATTACAACCCTATTAAGATCTTAAGTTCATTATCCAAGAGCACAAAAAGGAGAAAAACTACTAGGTTGCATAATCAAGCTTGAAGGTCCAATCGTTCAACAATTTCATCGCCATTAAGGTATGCATAGTGTTCATCCATGGATCCCTTTCGTTCATGGAGTTCAAGAATCAATCTTTGATAACAAAGTCATGAATGTTTTGTGGTGATATGGTCGTATTCATGTTGTTGTTTGTGGTTTGTGTTGTAGAGTGGGAATTTGATGAACTTCTAAGAAGATTGTGATCATATAGTTGGAACCTATGAATTTGGGTGGATTAAAGTGGTGTAAGTTTGTGAATACACCTATGCCTTAAAGAGTGCATGTAAGGTGTTTTATAAAATACCTAAGAGACTAGAAATCATGCATTATAGCTAAATTGTGACTAAGTGAAGGATTTATGATACGCCTCTATGATTCAATGTCATCCATGTTGATAATGTGTCTTGTGAACACTGTTGGATTACTCATGAACTAGTTTTATAGAATTATGCTATGCTTTCTTGGAAGACCCACTCATGTACAAGATAAAGAATACCCGTGTACTTTATGAAATTCCATAAGTTATGAAATTATGGAATGTGGTTGTAATATGTAATGAGCATGATATTGAAAGCTATGCAAGTATATACATGTTGTATGAAATTCCATCCATGAAATAGATTGTTAAGAACCATGCTTAGTATGAAATCCCTTATTATGATATTGTGAATTGTGGACTCCAATTTTGTGAACAAGTTATGTCGTGTGTGTCAGTTTCCCTCTATCGAGTCCTGGGGGTATTCGTACCCAAAAAATATAGCTATGTGCCTAGAGCCATGTCATGTTTTCACAATACTCTCCGTCAAGCCATGATCTATAGAAATCAGTTAGTCGTGTGACTCAGGAAAACTCAGTAATCTCAGTAGTTCAGTATTCTCAGTAATCTCAGTGCTCAGTAACCTCATTAATCACAGTAAATCTCAGTAACTTCAGTACTCTTAATCAGTCCTCAAAACTCATTATATTTCGTCCATCATCGAAATCCATTAAACACAGTTTTAGATCCGCTAAATAATACCACTAGTATCAGTTCAGTTAATCAGTATAAGTTTAGCAAATTAGTTCAGTTAAGTTATTTAGTTTAGTGTCTTTCAGATGAGAGTAGGATTCAGCACCGAGCGAACCTAGGGATGGGTGCTCACCCGCTAGAATAGGACTGAGATCCCTAGAAGCAATCCCTAAGTTCCAGAACTATGTTGCCAGCATAGGTATGAAATGTCACCTGTTAGATAGGACTGACATACTCAAGGGTCACTCGTTAGCACATTTATATGTATAGGACTGATCCCAGGAGTCACCCGCTAGATTAGGATTGACTCCATAACAGATGTCTTTACTGGTGGTGCGGTACTGACACCCTTCTAGTCATGGTAGAGATTAGACCCCGGTCAGCTTAGCTTGGGGCATGTCGGTTAGATGAACACATCCCATAATTTCAGTTACAGAATCAGGGCTTTTAGGCACAGTCAACTCAGCTTAGTAGTACAGATATCAGTCATGGGTTAGCTTGTGGTCCTTTGGGGTCATGAGCACCGTGTAGCATTTCGGTTCAGAATATCGGCGTGTTACATACAGACATGCACCCAAAATAGTATCTCTCATGTCAGACTTAAATCAAAAAATAGTATCATAATTACTAGACTTGAACCAGAATAAATATCACAATCGCTAGAACCAAAACTGCCAAGATATCATAATTGTCGTACGTGAATCGGTTCTATGGTTCAAGCCAAGAATAATTAGAATATGTTTAAATCGTCCTTGGACTCAAGAATGCAGATAGGATGACAGGAGAAGGCCTATTAAGCCTACTAGAAGATAATTTTAGTGTTGACCTAAAGTGGGCTAGAGGGGTCTACATCTAACCCCAAAAATCCACTCTTAAGCAATTTCTAACACAAGTTAGAATAAAGATTAGAATCTCACTACAAGTTGATACACAAGACTCATTAATTCCTAAGTTGGCAATAAAACCCAAGAATGGGTAGTTAAGTCAAATTTGCCAAAATACAACACGTTAACTGGCTAAATGATCCACATTTTTGTAATTATACAATCAGTTTGTAATTTCTAATGCAACACCAGCATAACTTTATACCAATACCATGATAAAGCTAAATCTAAGAGGAGAACAAGCCTAGCCTACCTGGACGCAGAAGAATGCCTTATAAAGTTTGCTAAATTGGAGAAGTTTCCTTTTTATAAGTCTCTACATGATGCCCCACTGTCAAAATAATGTTCTACACATTAATAAAAGAATAATGATGTGCAAATTTATTTTAATGTTTTGGGTACAAAATTGAGTCAAAATACCATGTGGGACCCACTTGGGAATCATAACTTTGAAACTGTCAACACATCCCTGTATGATCAAGATTAATTTACCCTAAAAAATGCAAATTCCAAGATCAAATGATACTCATTTCAACTCATGAAGAAACTAGGAATTTGAGACAAAATTGGAGAACTGAACGGAGAATTAGACAGAAACTTTCAAGGATTACAATGAGATAGTTACTTGACCAAGCTCATCAACACCCCACAATCATCAAAGAATCAATCTCTATATTTTCTAATCCCTCTAGGGTTTTAATGCTCTTGGGACTTGGAGAAAATGAGAGACAATCGAGTAAAGTGGAGAATTTTATGGCCCTATAATTACCACTTAAATGGTCACTTGACAGGTTAAGATATCGCCGCTAAAGTGTCATATGGTTGCTTAAAGAAACGTGCACCAATCCAACTTTTGCTTTAGTAGACAATACTTCGCTTAAGCGACGTCTACTAAAGTTGCCAGGCCTCCGCTTAATCGATAAGGGTGGTGATTATCCTTGATCTCTAAAGCGACCCTTTGACCGCTTCAGCAACCACCGCTTAAGAGATAAAGGGTCCACTTAACCGGTTGAACCAGCTTAGTCTATGCGCCAGCTAAACATGGTTTTTTCAATGTTTCCATTGACCCCTCGGGATTCATTAAAAAATTTTTGAATGAAAATATAGTTTTCAACCCTATCCAATTCGACTTTCCAAACTCATCGACACCATCAAAATATCAATTCGAAGTCATTTAAAGAAATGTGGGCCCTTAACCCAAGGGCCTCTTTTACCAATATCCATACCATAGCTCAAATTATGTCTGAAAACCTTAGGACTCAAACCAAAGGTTCCCCTATCATAAAATTGATGTTTTTGAGCTTATGGAACTATCAAAATTGGCATACAAAGGCGTTAACCTATGGTTTACTCCTTATAGCCAATGTTTAATGGTGTGAACTTCAAAATATACAATTAGATCTAACAATCAAATAAAAAACTTGATAACCAAACTATCAGGCCCATTAAGTCATAATTGACTTGGGGTAGTTATATGAATGCTCTAAATAGTGAAAAGGTGTGGAAACATAGAAAATGACCTAGAGGATCATTATAATATCCATTACTAAAGAGACTTTAATCTAAAAAAGTAAAGTATTAGGATATACCTAAAAGCTCAAACATGTGGGTATACAAGGACAATATTTCGCTCTCGATCTCCTAAATAGCTTCCTTTATAGAGTGATGTCTCCACTGGACCTTAACTACTAGAATCTGCTAGGAGAGTAACCGCATGATATCTATGGCTAATATGAGGACTAGCTCCTCTATGAAGGTCAATTTTCATCTAACTAAAATGAGTACCACTAGAGTACTTATCACAAATCAGAGATATAACGCCAGAACATAAAAACATGAAAAACTAGATGAATAATGGTAAAATCTGGTGGCAAGGCCAAATCATAAGTAACCTTTCCAACCCAATAAAATATCTCAAAAGGTCCAACACATCTAGGGTTGAGCTTTCCCTTCCTACCAAACCTTATTATTCCCTTCATGGGCGATACTCAAAGTAATACCTCATTTCTAACTCAAAATCTCAACGTACAAAGTCTACAATATGTATAATCCTTCTACGTACTATAAGCTACCCTCAGCCTATCCTAAATCACCTTAACTCTATCCATTGACTAACTCCCAAAGTAAGTTAGTACCACGAGGCCAAACCTTAGTGGTCTCAAACCATCCTATCAAAGATCGACAATGCCTACCATATAGTGCCTCAAATGGTTCCATCTCAATACTCAAATGGTAGTTATTATTATAGGCATACTCTGCCAATGGTAAGTATTGCTCCTACTATTCTCTAAAGTCCATAACACATGATCGAAGCATGTCCACAAGAATTTTAATAGTTTGCTCTGACTACCAGTCGATCCGAGGGTGAAAAGTATTGCAAAGATCCATTTGAGTACCAACTCCTGTTAAAAAGCCTTCTAGAACCTAGAATTTAATCCAAAGCCTTTGTCTAAGATAATAGATACGGTACTCCACATTGGCAAACTGTTTCACGCACATAGATATGGGAAATTCTCTCAAAATTGAAAGACATTTAAATAGGAAGGAAATGTTCTAATTCGATCAATCTATGTATAATAAACCAAATGCCTTCAAACCCCATGAGGTATGAGGTAAACCACTAATAAAGTCCATGGCAATCCTCTCCTTCTTCTACTGGGGATGGGAAATCACTAAATCAATCCACTAGGGCTTTGATTCTCAACCTTCACCTGCTAACAACATAGGAAATAAGCTTTAATGTCTGATACATCACTTTTTATGACATTCCACTAGCAGTGCCACCTTAATTCCCTATACAACTTACATTTCCCAGTGTGAATAGAGTATCTAGAGTCATGAAACTTACATAGTATTAACTAAATCAAAACTCAAACCCTCAAAACACAAATATGACCACTATATCTCATAATACCCTCAGAATAGATTATAGCTCTCCTAGATTCATACCTTAGCACCTAATCATAGATTAAAAATAGTCCCTTCTCTTGGAACTAATGATATCATATCTGCTAAAATGAGGTTGACCTAGCCTCAACACTAGCAAGGATCATCCTAGAGTTTTAACTATTAAGTCGCACCATAATGTTCACTAAGCACTGGATGTCCAATACCAACGGCCTCTTAGAATTCTTAACAAAAAACAAGCTACCCATACCCACCTCCTTTTAATTTAAGGCATCTTTTACCATATTTTTCTTTCCCAAATGGTATATAATTCAACGTCAGAATTCTTATGCAACTCCATCCATATGCACTATCTTAAATAATGCTTTCTAATAATCATAAGGTGTTGAAGACTTTGGTGATTAGTGTAGGTCTCTCAATGAATACCATGCCATTAATGCCTCTAAATAATAAATGCAAAATCTACTGTCGCCAAGTCTAAATTATGGGTGGGGTAGTTGAGCTCATGCAATTTCAGCTGCCTCGATACATAAGCAATAACTTAGCCTCGCTATATTAGAACACAACCCAAACCAATATTGAAAGCATCACTATATACAATAAATCCATTGCCCTCAACAAAAAAAGCCAATATAAGAGCCGAGATGAGAAAATCCTTGAGCTCTCAAAAAATTGACTTCCACTCCTTAGACCATTGAAAAGGAACCTTTTTCCTAGTCAATCTAGTCATTTGTGTTGCAATAGTAGAAAAAACCTTGATGAACTTCCAATATTAACCTAACAAACTAATAAAATTACGTACCTCAAACTAAAATGATGGTCTGGCCCAATCACGAACAACCTCAATCATCACTGGATCCACCATAATCCCATTTTTAGAGCTCGTTTGGAATCTCTGTTATAAAACTGCTTATTTGAAAAATACCAATATAAAATACCTTTTTAGAAATATACTTTTAAAAAAAAGAAATTTTTATTTTTTAAATTAATTTCGAAAGTGCTTTTGACAAACATATTGTGTTTGAATATCTATAAGAATATTTTAAATTATTTATTTCAAATTAAATATCTCAGAAAAAAATTTACAACTACTGCCAAAATACCATTTGATCTTGAGCAATGATTTGTTTGTCATTCATTATCATTAATAATAAAACATAAAGAGTTATATATTCTTAAATCATCATAACGATAGTTTTTATTTTATTTAAAGAAAATGAGTGAAAAATAAAATTATAATTTGTAAATAATAGAATGAAATAAAGAAATATGATGTATAATATTCTAAAATCAAACATTAATCAAACTTATAAGATATGCTAATAAATTATAAAAGAAAATTGTATATATCTACATATATATACATATATATACACGGATATATACATATATATACATATATATATATATATATATATATATATATATATATATATAAAATGAGCGATAGATTTTCTTTTGTCATGAAAAGAAATATTTTCTTCTGCTTTTGCAGTATAGAAAACATTCTATTTACAAAAAGTGTTTTTTTTCTCAAAAAGGTGCATTTTTTAGGACAAAAAACAATCCCAAAAAGGCTATTAGACACCACATGTCCTGGGAACGTAATCGACTCGAGCCAAAACTCGAACCTTGAGAAATGGCCAAAAAGCCTATGATCTCTCAAAATGTAGAGCACAAACCTTAAATGTTGCATATGCTTCTCCCTACTCATTGAATACACAAGAATTTAATCAATGAACACAATCATGAAGGAGACTAAATAAGGTTCGAACATGTGGTTCATCAAATCCTTAAATGCGGCTGGGGCATTTGTGAACCCAAAAGAAATCAGCAGGAAATCATAATGGCCATAGTGAGTGCTAAAGGCTATCTTTGGGATATGCTAACCCTAAATTCTCCACCTATGCTAACTGGATCTCAAGTAAATCTTAGAGAATAATGTCTCTCCCTGAAGCTTGTTAAGCAAGTCATCAATATGAGGCATAGGATACCTATTCTTTATCATCATCCTATTTAGGTGCCAGTAATTGATACATATATACAAAGAACCATCTCTTTTATTCGGGAACAAGAGAAAATACCCTAAGGTGACAAACATAACCAAATAAAACACTTAACCAGAAGATCTTAAAGTGGAGAATTCAACTCCTTAGGCTCGGCAGGAGCCATATAGTAATGTTCAATAAAAATAGGTTGGGTGCCCGACTCTTAATCAACAATAAACTAAATCTCACTCTTAGAGAATAACCAAAAAGATCGATATGAAAGATATTAGAAAATTCAGGGACTATAGGAATAGAAGCAAGGAAAAATCCCCGAACTAATATTACGAATATAAGCAAGGTAAGACTCACAACTCTTTGATATAAGTCTCCTATCCAACATATAAGAAATAATTCCCATAGGAACGTGTCTAATTGACCCATGCCATATAACCGGGGGTAAGCCGAGCCTGAGTAAGGTAATAGTCTTTGCAAAACAATTTAGTATAGCATAATAGGGGGATAACCAGTCCATGTTCAGAATCACATCAAAGTCCATCATATCTAATACAATAACATTATCCTGAGAATCAAATCCTTGAACGATCATAACACATGATCTATAAACCCGATCAAAAACTAAAGAATCACCTGTAGGAATAGATACGCATAATGGCATAGATAAATAATCCCAAGAATACTCAAACTGAAGTGCATAATAAGCAGATACATAAGAATAAATGGATCCTGAATCAAAAAATAAAAGCCAATTGATGGCACACAGAGTTCATATCTATAATAATAGTATCCTAAGACTTTGCCTCATGTCTACTAGGTACAATATATAAATAACCTTACTTACCACCTATCTGGGCACCTGATCGATCAACCATCCTACCTACCTCGGGACCTTCTTTAGGACCTTGGGGATTACCCCAACAACACTACATTCAAGCTTAAGCTGGGGACGATACTGCCTAAATCTGTAGCATACTATGTGTTATAGGTACCAATGTCTGACATCAGTGACACTCTCTAGAATAATGGTTGAAGTCCCCACACTCATAACATGCCCCAGGCACTGAACTCTACCTAAAATATCAAAATGTCTTGGAATAGACACCTTGCTAGAAATCCGAGAATGTATATGTCTTAGAGTTTGAACAATACTCTACTAACTATATCCTTGTAGCTTGGCTGACCCTAACCATAATATAAAGTGAGGTTTGGATGAGTTTTCAAGATGGCAGGACTGGTGTGGAGCGTACAAACCCTGAGAACCTGTGCCTCTGAATAGTGAGACACTCTAGCTCCTACTAAGAATAATCTTGTATCATGACCTTTTATTGCTTTCATTTTGGGCCTTGTGATATATCTCTTCCACGGTCTAATTAGAAGCCTCAATAAAATACTTACAAACGACAACCAAATTCTATGCAGCCATGCGAAGAGAGAGTCTCAGTCCCTAAATAAAACATTAAATTTCTGAATACATGGTTGGTAAAATAATTGTATCATGCTTGGCTAACTTATGGAACTGAGCCTAATAGTGTAGGTTAATAATACAACCCTACTCCAATCTCAACAACTGATCTATCGGGCATTCTCTAAGGCTATGGGGAAAATACTTCTCTAAGAAAAACGATACCAATAATCGCAAGTGGATCCTACTTAAAAAAAATGCTTTTTTGAGGTCAACCCAACATTCATACTGGAACAAGGAATCATACCCCTAAAGAAATAGGCGAAGACACTAAAACAAAGCCCTAAGCTATATTGGAGTTTTGGGTCCAAATCAATAAATCCAAGCATGAATTTGAAGGAGTTTTCTCATAAATTCAAAGATATTCACAATAGCATATGATAATCAAACTCTTAAGTTACCTACAATGATCAATTATAAGTCATTACACCCATTTATGGATTTTATCTCTCAAGGGTAAAGAGAAAATTACCTAAATCACGACCATAGTGTCTATTTATAGAGATACCGCAATCGTTGTCAATGGATAGATGTCACATTAGTATGATCGCCATAAGGCTCACTGCGATCACTATAGTGCAATCCCCATCCACCTTTTGCCATCTCCATTGCACCAGATCCTTTAAAACACAAAAAATTTTAAAGTTTCCAAAGATACCTCATGAATTATTCAAAAAAAAAATTTCGCAAATGAACTATGTAACCACACCAAATTTAACGTTTTGGATGTGTTAGAAAAGTTGGATTTTCTATACAAGGTCATTTAGACCAAGTGTGGGTCCCATACCTTAATTTCAAAATTTCTAATTTTCTAACAAATAGGTCAAAATTAGCTCAAGTGCATTGAAACTCAAACCAAAGGTATAACTAGCATAAAATCATTATTCTAGAGCTGTTGGCATAGTCAAAAATTGCATCCGACATTATATTACTGAAGCTTTTATCTGACGTCCATTTGGAACCAACAAAGACTTCTAAATAGGGAATTGGTTCTAAAAACAAAACGAACTGCCCGGGTCCTAACCATCAGCCCCAACAAGTCATAGTTCACTTGGGGCAGCTTTAGGGAAGCTCAAATAGCAAAAATAAGATGAAATATGAGAATTAACCTGAAGGGTCATTATACAATACACTACTAAAAGGACTTTCGTCCCTAAAAGTCAATGGATAGAAAGAATCTCAAAAACTTAAAAGGATAAGGCACTAGGCCTACATATTCAGAGCATGACTTCAAATATAACCTCCACAGAGAGAGAAATCTTCAAAGGGACTCCGCCATAGGTATCCCTTTTTTAACCAGTACCCACACTTTACTTCCAAACAGCCAAAACTTGACTTCAACCACTAACTAGCCTTTAATTGAACAAAAAATGCTAATGCATGCAAATCTAAACCACAACACACTGATGCCATCTTGATAACCATACAAACCAACAAAGGCCCATCCAAGATAAAGAAAACATGAGACATGAGTCATATCACTAACTCCAATTCTAAATCTAACTTTCCTTTACCATCTACACATCCTATCCACTCCAAACCAGGAGGAAAATTATCTAAATCTCATTAGGAAAATCTCATCACAGAGAACTTGAACAACTGAAGTAGATATGCTTAAAGTTCACACGGTAAATACACAAATAACCGTATAAGGTATTGTTCGAGCACATAAATAGAGATTATCATGGGATGTAATATATACAGATAATATAGCTAATCTAGATGGTAATAAAACTAGAGTCCAAAGAATCAAAGAACAAATACTCATCACTGAACATTCTACTCCAGGATGTCGCATCAACTAAGAATGAAGCCATACTTAATCTAACCCAGGAATATTATTTCCACTAATTATATCAACCAAAATTATCAAAGAAGACTGAAATCTTTAGGTCAAAGCTGAATAACATATGCCAATCTCATGGGCTCTCATCTAACTCTTAGCAACTATAATCCATCCAAAGTCCAAAAGATCAAAATCGTAATACTGAGTAGGCTCAACCAGACTATCCATGAGATAAGAATTAAGATATATCTATTAATAAAGGTTTCACTCAGCTCCACAACTCTAAGATGATGTCTCGACACTAATGTTAACCCACTCAATGTCAACTATTCAAACAAAACTTAAAAATGGGTAGGTATTAATATTCTAAACCTATCATAACCTTCATATCGCTATTCCAAGGCGTCACATTTAAATTTGAGCCAACAAATCTGAACCAAAGAAAAATGCTAACTTCAACCATACTATCTAAATTAGGCATTTCTATTTGATATAATGCCGAGATCAAATTGAAACATAGTTGAAGAATAAAATTACAATAGAAGATAAATCATCGGCTGAAACCCATGAGCTCTTATCCGTATCTAATAGAGGTCATGAACTATAAAAGCATACTTAAGAACTCCTGAAGGCTGTAAACTACACCAGAATGGCAAACCTCAAGCAACTTAGAGAAATGCAACTTAGGCTAGATACTAACTGAACCAACACTCCTTTTTGGCAAAGAATAGACATAGGCACATATCAAAAGAGAGAATCACTCCACCAAGCCTTATTATGCCAAAAAAACTCTAAGATGGAGATTTCTTAAATCCATCTAAGGATCACATCATCACTAAAGAAATAAACCAATCTTTAAACCAGGGTCAAAGTCAAGACTGCCACCATAAAATTAGCAGCTAAAGATAAAGAATTCCCATATTGCCAACTTAAAAAGCGATAATAGGATATATCACTTTTTTCTAACTCTCAAACTCCACTAGATAAACCATATCACAGCATGGATAGGACTTTCAACTCCACACTAATAGTAAGGTCAAACCATCACCTGGAGAAGAATCCAATAAATCTAAGAAATGAACTTAAGTCACCTTAATCTCAAAATTAAATCCACTATCGAGCGATGAAATGGCCCAAAATAAAGAATTAACCCAAAAAGGTCAAGCTAAAAAATTAGCTATATAGATAATGATAGACAAAAAAAATCCTTTACAACCCAGGAGGCAAGTCTAAGTATCTCAAACTCAATAATGGCCAATTTCACTTGAATTGCCCACTTAAGAACCACATAGATCCAAGGATGGTTATCATACCTTCAATACCATAATACCTTCCCTATTAAATCTAACATTTCTAACCAAGAGGGAAAATAATCAACCTCACTACACTATGTGGAGGAAATCATCAAATAGGGCTATATCTACTCTAGCCACTGAATAAGAATCACAAGAACAATGAAATTCTAGCTTGATAGCATGATTTTATACAAATACCTACTAAGGATAAATCACATCAAGTTATAATATCAAATATTATCAACAACCTCCAGTAGTGGTAGCAAGAGTACCAACAATATTGATATCAATATAATAAATAGACGATATCAAAATAAATATTGATATCATCTGCTACTCGAGGGAAAGAACACAACCAATATGACAATATAAGTAGGACTCAAAGCCAAATGCTATACTTATTGAGGGAATATAAATAAAGATCTACTCCATCCACTACTAAAAGAAATAAACCACAGCGTAGTCTTATAATCTTAAATTTAATTACAAGGTACAAAAAAGTCATTATGAACTCATCAAGTAATATAATCATCAATGGGTTTGAAAACCCAATGCATATAATTAATGATAACTTTGGGGAAATGAAAATACACCTATCAAGATGAAATTCAAAATTACATGCCTGATGGGTATTGGGAGAATAAATCCAAATGGACCATACCGGAACAACTATCTAAATTATTGATTGAGGTGCTATGCACAATATCTCTAGTCGAAGCTACCACAATATTATGAGTATTATCCAAATAAGTTGAATGAAAAAATACCAAGTGGAGGATATTCTGGAGACTAATAACCAATCTTTCTGTAGTCGTAGCAAAATCCTAATGAACAAACATGGAAAGAATACAAACTAGGCTAAAAAGGTTGGTCAACTAATGTTAAGAGCAACTTCTAATATAATGTCCATCCTTCTCGCAATGATAGTCTGTATCAGAAACTCTAGGATATTGGGGAATACTTACTATCTTTTTCCAATCAACTGTCTCACATCTGAGGAACTCTCTGATCTGGTGTCCCATCACGACACAACAAAACAAGTTGTAGGAATACTTTAATAAACTGCCTCACATAATCCATAATGGTTTTCAAAACTTAAAGACCCATACCAAAAACTTTGTAGGGTCTAATGCAAACTTTGGCCTCTATGATCATCATGGTTAATTTTGAGGACCACTCCTAGACTGAACTACTACTAGCATAGAGTTGATAGGTTGCAATTTAAGTTATACTCTACCTTAAGGATCCTCACTCCTGTCTAAAATCTAATAGCATAATACAAAGGGCATGGCCTCTTGCCGCCACTTCCATGAGTTTTAATACATACTCTCTATATGGGCCTCGCATCATCCACAACTTCAGAGAATAAAGATCTAGTTGCTATCAAGAGCTTCAACACCTAACGAAGTAACAA
This sequence comes from Capsicum annuum, assembly GCF_002878395.1. Lineage (NCBI taxonomy): Eukaryota > Viridiplantae > Streptophyta > Magnoliopsida > Solanales > Solanaceae > Capsicum > Capsicum annuum. Next base: position 82,838,244 of record NC_061117.1, on the reverse strand, counting down.
TACTAGTCCTCTACACATCTATGTACTAATGTCCTACTCAAAAGGATATATAATAGAAAAAATTCTGGCCCACTTGAGATGCCAAATTTTATCGTAAAAAACTAGCAAAGAACCTTGATGAACACCAATAGGCCCAACTCTGGTCGTAGAACTGCTCAATGAATCAAATGTCACACATGATTGTAAGAGATCTACAATATACTTGGGTTCCTTAATACTTAACCTCAAAGGGTTGAAATAATCAGAAGCTTAATCAGAGACTAAGCTGGCCCAAAATCTTTTTGTCTTATGTTAAATATCTGCGATATACATTTTTGACTCTCTAGTCTAATGCTATACCGAAACTGCTAATGTGTGTTAAAGTTTTATATGTATTTGTTGTCAGTGCCGCATCATCCTTCAAGGATAAAATATAGTCAAAGAATGTGTTTGAGGTTCATAGCAATGCTAACACATAATAAATAGCCAAGAAGTGAATTTTCTAATATATCCATGTAGCCTCCACAAGATAGGTTAGAAATGTCATTATACTGATCTATTTGACTCTACTAACACTTCTCTCGTATATTAACAAACTACTAAAATCCAGGTTCTGATGCTAATTTGTTATGACCTAATTTCTTAGGTCATGATTGTGCCTACTATAACCCACCAATAGGCAAACCAAACAAGTAGTCCTGTATGGTTACTAATGAAGTACCAAATATATGAACAAATGATTTGGGATTTGTAGAAAGTGGGAGAAAAATGGGTCATGGAAAGAATTTAATACCTATGTAGTTACCACTTAAGCGGTCACTTTAGTACTTGAGAGATCAATGCTATAGTAGCACATGGTTGCTTAATTTACACCTGCACGTAGCCGACCTACGTGTAGCAGACAACAGGTTACTTAAGAAATATTTGATACAGTGGACAGTCCTCTTCTAAATTGATAGAGGTAAGGACTATCCTTGTCCTCTAAAGTGACCCTTTGGAAACTTAAGAGACTACGACTTAAGTGGCTAAAGGTCTTGTTAAATAGTTACACCAGCTGAGTCCATGCACCAGTTTTACTTAGACTTTGCTAAGTTTTTATTAACCTCTCAAGATTCATTAGGAATCCCGTGAACGCAAAAATTAATGCCAACTTTTCGAATTTAGCATTTTGAACTCAACAACACCCTCAAAATTTCCATCTAAAATTATTTTTATGAAATATGGGCCACACTACCAAGGATCACAATTACCCAAATCTATTCCATAGCTCAAATTGAGTTTGAAAGTCTTGGGACCCAAACCAAAGGTCTCCTAGCCAAAAATTATTGTTCATTAAATGATAAAACTGCCAGAATTGGTATATGAGGTTGTTAACATAGCCAATTCTTATCAATAACACTTTAAAATTGATAATGGGGTATAAAAATAGAATAAATTTCCCGATAACCAAACTGTGGGATCCACCAAGTAATGCATAGCTTTGGGCAGCTATTGGAAAGCTCTAAATGATGAAAAGATGTGAAAATGCATAAAATGACTTGGAAGGATTTTACAACTCAACATGACTAAAGTATTTGTATTAACATAAAAATCCAAAATGAAAGGTTATAGAGAGAGCTGATTCATCCCCTAAAACCTATCAAAATCTACTAATACAGAATAATCGAGTCCACCTAAGTATCATACTCTAACAAAATCGCAATCTATGATTGATATACTTGTTCAACCATTAAAAATCACTTATTTGAGTAGTAACATGAATAGACACAATAAGAGACTCACACATCACATCAATAATAAATGTAAAATATATAGCAACATCGTAGAATGTAGAACCTTGATAAAATAAAACTAAGGCATGCTGATGAAAAACTCGGATTATTCTTATAATAACTATATTTGTTATGAGCCTTTAGGTAATTTTTTGTATTTCCACTTAATTTTTACTATTAGATCTTTCCAATAGCTTCCCCAAGTGATTTATGACTTGGTGGAACTAATACTACAGTTACTGAGCAGTTTGTTTGCTGTTTAGAGCTAATTTCCTATTATGAAGCCTTCATTAGTTTAAATTGTCTATTGGATGAAATCTTCAGTCAAACAACTTTATATGCCAATGCTGATAATTCCAATAGTTCTAAAAGATTAATTTACCATTAAGAGGACCCTAGGTTCAAGATCAAAGTCTCCCAAACTAATTTTAGGAGACTGACCTAAAGTTAAGAAAAATTACAAGTGGGTGTGTGATTCAATTTTTTTCGGAACAACCATGGATAGAAATTTCAACTACATCATTAAGTCTAGAATGTCCAATTTGATATTGTAGAATAGTATATTTTCATATACTATTTTCTGGGTGAATTGTGAGGGTTGGCCAAGACTTGGAAAAATAGCTAGCACTGGTGCATCACTAAAGGGATGCCTATGATTGCTTAATCAATTTTCTAAACCCCATCACCTATTGCTTATGTAATAAATATTTTTTTTAAGCGAATTGTTTAATATAAGAATGGTGATATCACTAAAACTGTACCCTCCAAGTATATAAAATACACTCGTCAAATTATAGTAGCCCATCTAGGTTAGGGTCGATCCTATAAGGAATAGGTCAAATATATCTATCAAAATTAGTGAATTAACCATACAATTTAGGAATATAAACGGGGGGAGTTTGTAGTAAAAAGTAACCAGTAAAAGTTTTGAATGCCTTTGGTTGTAAATAATTTGAGATTAGCACTAGGACTATGTTCTTCTTGGATTCCTAAATCTATATGTTTCTCGTGCTCAGTAAAACTATCTCGCTGCCATGCTTGCAGAATCTTATGAGAGAGGTATCACCAACTATCTTATGAACAAACTGGGAAATCTTACCCTTTACCTTATGAATCTCAGGGTTTTGCTTTACTAACTCCTCTTTGGTCCTAGTTTAACTATTTTCTTATGGTACTCAAGTTATTAGATGAGGTTTGATTGCCTCAAATAACTGTTGTAACTTTTTTTTCCAATTCTAATCTCTCTTGTGAAAATGATCTCAAATTCAAGTAGTTTCTTAGTGTTGTGCACCGCTAAGAAAATAAATTAAGTGAAGAAGATCACAATACATGCATAAACAATGAACTAGGTGAACCTCACGCTTACCCTACATTCTTATTCTACTAAGTTTCCAACAACATTTTTGCAATGGAATTAGTTGCTCATAGTTGTGAAACACCTCATGAACTTCGATAAGGAAAACATAAGAATAATCTCACAAATAATTTATGAAGAAAACCTAAAGTCTCAAAATACTTAACTAACAAAAATGAAGAACACATGAATCCCAACATAAAAAGTCAATCCTAGAATCAAAATAATATTTGTTAATAGTACGAGTGCGTAAACTAATAAAAAACCTCAAAAATGTATTTATAGATGACGTCTTTCAATCGTTCCACTTATGAGTTGTCGGTGGTACCTACAGGCCGTAGATAGCACCATATAGGTGGTCAATCATGATCCCTATAGGATCTCAATTTGTGATCAGTTTCTCTAAGATTGTAACGCCCTAAATCTGGTACCCAAAACGCTACACGGTGCTCATGACCCCAAAGGACCATGAGCTAAACCATGACTGATATTTGTACATGTATACTACATAATATATTGTATAATTTGGAAACATGAACTGAAAGAACATAACATTCAACACTGAGATATAATATCTGATAAAATTATAACATCTAGATGAGGTATGAAATACCCAAAATAACTGAAATAAACTGTCTGAAACATATTGTAGTCTGAAAAGCCTTTAAATCATGACTGAACTGTCTGAATAAGAAGTTGATGGGAAATATCCCCAACTAACTCCAACTAATAAATAATGATCATGTCCTTGAAAGATAAGGACTCACTGCTAACTCTGACTG
>NC_061117.1:82813825-82831357 GCF_002878395.1 Capsicum annuum | reverse complement strand
TGATAACATGAATTTATTGATAACTAACATGACTGACAACTGAGTTCTAATGACTGATATAACTGATAACATGAGTGGCTATATCTGACAGTCCTAAATATGATGGAACTAGATGAGTTTCATACTATTCTGAGTAACTATATCTAACAGTCTTGAATTCTATAGAACTATCTAATTTCAATTACTGAGACTGAATGAATGTATCTGACAGTCTTGATTTCAGTAGCTGAAACTATGGGAAGTAGTTATCTAATCGACATGCCCTAAATAATCATTATAGCTGAGTTGGGGTCCAATCTGTAACCCCAATTGGAAGGGTACTAATACCGCACCACTGGTAAGGACAAGCTGTGAGTGACCCTCATATGACAGTATCCCCAAAAGATAATGGTGGGGCCCTCATCTATCAGTGTTTATCCACCTCATCAACCCTTATCTAATAGTGTTAATATCTCAACCAATGCTAGCTACAGAGTTCTGGAATGCAAGAATGACTTCTAAGAATCACACCCTCATCTGATAGTGTGTATTCCCATCCTTGGGTTAACTTAGTTCTATTTTCTACTCCCATTTAAATAGACACTGTACATGAATTACTGAACTAAAGTGGACTGAGTTAACTGAGTTCTGTTGACTGACGAAATATTATAAAGATTTCTGTATTACTCAGCTTCCTGAGATTACTGGGATTTTAGAGTTTACTGAGTTTTCCTGGGTTAGATGGCTAACTAAATTCTCTTGAACATGGCTTGACTGAGGATATCGTGAAAACATGCCATTGGCTCTAAGCACACAACTAAATTGTCGGGTACAAGTACCCCCAGGACTCAATGGAAAGAAACTAACAAAGCATGACTTTCTAGAATTCATGATCAACATCGCAACCCATAATTCATTTATTGAGGCATTTCATCAAATATGTCATATGCATAAACTTTTACATACTTGAGGATTGCATCATATCATACTAGTTGGGCACCTTTTCTTGACGTAGGCATTTAATCAAACACATGGTAAGCATAGTATATGTCGATAATATTATACAACAAATAAACATCATGATTCAACTCTAATTTCATCATCCAAGGGTTTCATCATAGGTTCACATAAATCTACACCTATACTAATCAATTTCACTAAAAATTGATCACCTAACATGGATTAGAATTCAGTTGGTCATTATCAACATGAACAAAAGCAAACCCAACATGAAATTCATAAAGAAATCCATACACTTGAACTTTGAAAAGAGATACTTGGTCTTCATGGACGAAAGGAGTCCATGAATGAACACTATGCACAACTGGTAGTGAGTTTCATGACGTTCTTGAACTTGAAGAATTTGAATCTCTTAGTTCTTCAAGAAGATTTGGATTATGTTGCTTATGGATTGCTCTTAGAGAAAAAACCCTAATTTTTTATGTTGCGGAAAACTAAAGAATCTTTTTGGAGCCTTGGTCAGGTATTACTAGGTATATAAATGGGTGGTAAAAGACCAAAAATACCCTTTAAAAATAACTTAAAAATAATTGAATGGTATGTACGATGGTGGATACGATGGTCCGTCACTGGCTCAATGGTCAGTCGTTTCGACTATCGCTTGTGGACCAGGAAAAGGACTCTCTGTCTAAGTAGTGACGGACTATGCGACGGTCTGTCACAAGTTCAACGGTCTATCAAACTTTACATCACAACTTATCCAGAAGGTTGCCTCACTGCCTTAGCTGTGGTAGTTAAGGTGATGGTCCATCGCTAGATCGATGGTCCATCAACCTGGCCATCACACCTAGGCAATTCTGATAGCTCTTTGTAAAACGTCCATAACTTTTTACTCCGCTACCGAATTTAGACGAAATTTGAATCATTCGAAATATAATTCAATTTCCCACAGGATTTAAAGTGAAAATCTTAAAAATTCTATTAATACAAAAGTGGACTCATCTTTCAAAGAAAGTTTCTAATATTCTTGGGACAATTTCAAGCTAGGAAAAAGTATGGGGCATTATAATATCTCCCCCTTGAGAAAATTCTCCCTCGAATGAGATGAGAATAAGGGGAGAAGATAAACTGATGTACATACTGAACATGAATGATTGAAACGCGATTTAATGACTGATAATTGAATATATCATAGTGAGCATGCATATTTTATGCTTGTGTAACTGATTCATGAATGCATGGCTGAGAATTTTGATGAAACAAGGTTCTCACAATAAGAATGCATGTTTGATGCATGATTATATAACTAAACTGATACATGAATGCATGACTGAATATGAAATGGTATTTAATACCAAGTTTCTGATGAAATTCTAAACATAAACTGTATACCAAGCTTGTAACTGAAGTCTGAACATGAAACTGAAAAGCTTAAGGAGAACTATTACCTTGATCTTGATCTGAGCTGGCAGAGAAGAGGTGAGGATACTTGGTTTGCATATCTGCTTATACTTCCCAAGTATCTGTCTCAAAGGACTGATTTCGCCAAAGAACTTTGACTATAGGGACTTCTTTGTTCCTCAGTCTACGAGTCTGATAGTCTAGGAATTTGACTGGAATCTCTTCATAAGAGAGGCTATTCTAAACATCTGCACTCTGAATAAGGACTACTACAACTGGGTCACCTATGCACTTCTTGAGCAAAGAAACATGAAAGACTGGCTAAACTGAGGCTAGATTTGAAGGCAATTCGAGCTCATAAGCTACCTTGCTAAGGCGACTGAGAATTTTAAAGGGACTAACATATCGGGGACTGAGCTTTCCCTTCTTGCCAAACCTCTTTACTCCCTTCATGGGAGAGATCTTTAGATAAACATAGTTAGTAATCTCAAAATTGAGATCCTTTTTACGAACATCTGCATAAGACTTTTGTCGACTCTGGGTAGCCTGGAGTCTTTCTCTGATCAACTAGACTTTTTCTAGGGCATTGAATACTAAGTCAGGCCCTATAACTAAGGCCTTACTAACTTTGAATCAACCAACTAAAGATCTATATCTTCTACTATAGAGAGCTTTGAATGGAGCCATCTAAATACTAGAATGATAGCTATCGCTATATGCAAACTCAATCAAAGGAAAGTGGTCATCCCAACTACCCTTGAAATCAATTGCATACGCCCTTAGACTATCTTCTAGGGTCTGAATGGTCCTTTCTATTTGACCATCTGTCTGAGGATGAAAGGTTGTACTGAGATAAAATTGGGTACCAATATCGTTTTTTAACGCTTTCCAGAAATGAGAGGTGAACTGGGTACCTCTGTCTGAGATAATGGATAGTGGAACATCGTGTAATCTGACCTACTCTCTGATGTAGAGTTTACCATAATCATTGGTTGAATAAAAGGTATGGACTAGAAAAAAATGAGCTGATTTAGTCATCATGTCTATAATGACCCAAACTGAATCATGCTAGCGAAGAGTATGAGGAAAACCCATCACGAAGTGCACGTTCACTTCTTCCCACTTCCAAGTAGGAATACTGAACTCCTGTATGGACCCACTAGGCTTCGGATGCTCAATCTTAACCTGCTGACATGTAGAGCACTTAGCAATTAACTCTGAAATATCTCTCTTCATCCCACTCCACCAATAGATTTCTCGTAAGTCGCAGTATATCTTTGTAGCCCCTGGATGAATAGAGTAGCATGTACCATGCATTTCTGCAAGAATTTGCTGCCTTAAGTCTTCTACACCTGGAACACACGGACGACCCTGACACCACAAAATACCATCTCCCCCTTGGGAAAAAACCTCTACTTTCTGATCCTTTACTGACTCTTTTAACTTGACAAGGCTAGGATCTCTATCTTTCTTTTCTTTCACATAAGAAACAAGAGATGATTTTGAACTACTCTTAACCTACACATCATCCCCTTCTGAATCGACTAAGTGAATGCCTATTCTGGCAAGCTGATGGACTTCCTGAGCTAACTTCTTCTTACTATCCTCAACATGAGCAACACTACCCATGGATAGTCTACTGAGAGTGTCGGCAATGACGTTGTCCTTGCCCAAAATGTAAAGAACACTCATGTCATAATCTTTCAAGAGCTCTAACCACTTTCTCTGACGAAGATTGAGAACTTTTTGAGAAAAGACATACTGAAAGCTCTTATGATCTGTGAATACATCTACACGAACTCCATATAGATAATGCCTCCAAATCTTCAAGGCAAAAACTATGGCTACTAACTCAAAATCATGAGTAGGATAATTCTTCTCATGGGGTTTAAGCTGTCTAGAGGCGTAGGCGATAACCTTACCATGCTGCATGAGGACACAACCCAAAACTACTCTGGATACATCACAATACACCATAAAACCATCTGGACCATCTGGAAGAGCTAAGACTAAAGCTGAGGTAAGTCGAGTCTTCAACTCCTGAAAAATCTTCTCTCAAGGATTTGACCACTGAAACTTGACTTTCTTCTGAGTAAATCTGGACATAGGGGATGAAATAGAAGAAAATCCCTCAACAAACCATCTTTAATAGCCAGCCAAACCCAAGAAACTCCTGATATCTGATGGAAAGATAGGTCTAGCCTAGTTTCTTACCACTTCGGTCTTTTGAAGATCTACTCTAATGACATCACCGTAAATGATATGCCAAAGGAATTCTACTAACCTTAGCCAAAATTTGCACTTACTGAATTCGGAAAACAACTGATGATCTCTGAGAGTCTGAAGTACGATTCAAAGATGGTCTGCATGATCATGCTCGCTGCGGGAATAGACCAGAATATCATCTATGAAGACTATGATGAACTTGTCCAAGTACTGTATGAACACACAATTCATCAGTTCCATGAAAGCTACTAGGGCATTAGTAAGACCAAAGGACACAGCCAAAAAATCAAATTGACCATATCGAGTACGAAAAGCTATTTTCAAAATATCACATTCTCTAACTCTGAGCTGATGATAGCCAAATTTGAGGTCTATCTTAGAGAAATAACTGGCACCCTAAAGTTGGTCAAATAAGTCATCGATTTTAGAAAGAGGATACTTGTTCTTGACCATGAATTTATTGAGCTGACGGTAATCAATACACATTCTGAGAGAACCATCTTTCTTGCGCATGAATAAAACTCGTGCACCCCACGGGGACACACTCGGCCTGATGAATCCCTTATCTAAGAGATCCTTCAACTTCTCTTTTAATTATATGAGTTTTGGTGCTGCCATTCTATATAGCAGAATAGATATAGGCTGAGTATCTGGAAAAAAATCAATGTCGAAGTCTATTTCCATTTTGGGAGGAATTCATAGAAGATCTTCAGGAAAGACATCTGAATATTCATTCACTACTGGGATTGATTCAATACTGGGAGTTTCGGAACTAGTTTACTTAGCTCGAATAAGATAATAGACACATCTTTTAGATATCATTTTCCATTCTCGAAGGTAGAAAATAAGCTAACCTCTAAAAGCGGATACACTACCCTTCCACTCTAGGATGAGTTTGCTCAAAAATAGAAACTGAACTATTCTATTTCTACAGTCAACTATGGCATAACAGAAATATAGTCATTCCATGCCGAGAATGACATCAAAATTAGTCATCTCTAATTCGACTAAGTCTACTAAAGTGGTTTTCTAAAATATCATAATCGGGTAGTTCCTGTTTACCCGCTGAGCTATGATGGTTTTACCTACTGGGGTAGAAACTGAAAAGGGCTCTACTAGAATTTCAGGACTAACTCCAGAATCAGCTACTATTTAGGGAGTAACAAAAGACAAAGAAGCTCCTGGATCTAGCAAAGAATAAACATAAACATGAAAGATCTGTAATGTACCAGTAACTACATCAGGAGAATCTTTTTATATTTCCAAGACTGGACAACATAAAGTCTATTTGGGTATTGCCCACTAGTAGCGATGGAGGTGGCACCCTGCTGGTTTGGGCAACCGGGCTGAACTGAGGAACGGTTCTGCTGACCCTGATAACCTAACTGGGGACAATCTATGACTCTATGGCCAATCTTGCCACATCCAAAATAGACATTGCTGCCAGCTCTACATGTATTCTTATGGTTCTCACCATAAGTCTGACAAAGGGGATTAGTACGGGCATTACTGACACTGCCCTAAGACTTTAATCCTGGCACCCTATCTCTATTACCATCCCTGAACTTCAAAGTTGGAGCACTAGCTGAAGAAGGAGCTAGAACTACTGACTTAGGATGAAATTGAGAACGGTTTACTCCTTATCATTTAGGCTGAGCAAAGTTGAAACTAGTTGTCCTTACTCTTTTATTCTGCTTCTTCCTGATCTTAATTTTTTGCTCTTCTATCTGCTGAACATGGGTCATAATCCTGGCTATGTTCATGTCACTATTTAATTTTATGGACTTGCACTCATTGACTACACTATCAATCACCCCAGAAACAAACTAAATCATCTTAGCCCTGTTATTTGTAACTACATGAGGAGCATATCTGGCTAATTGAGTAAACTTAAGAAAATACTCTTTCACCGTCATGTTGCCTTCCCTGAGGTTGATAAATTCTAACACTATAGCTTCTCTCAGCTTTAGAGGAAAGAACCTCTCTAAGAATGCGGTGACTAACTCCTCGCACTCAATAGACCCTGCATCATTTGGCCTTTATGACTTCCACTGCTTGTACCATATGTGTGCAACACCCTACAACTGATATGCAGCTAGTTCAATACTCTACACAGCTGGCACCCCCATAATGTTAGTAACCTTTTAAACCTGATCGATAAATTCCTGTGGGCCCTCATCAGACAGACCCGAGAAAGTATGGAGAATTCATTTAGGTGAAGTACTGAATCCTGGCTGCAGCTGAATTGGCCTCTGGGTTGGCCAGAATGATATTCTGTCGTTCATTCTGAGCAGCAAATGACTGGGGAAGAGTAGTGAATGCAGCTCTAAACTCTGCATGAGAAATATATTCACCCAAAGGTACCTCGAGTTGAGGGTCTGACTGATTCCTGTTTCTTTTGTTTGGAGGTATGTTCTATAAAATAAAGGGATAAATGAATTATACTGAGAGATTGAATTGAGACTATGCTCACTGGAATGACTTGAATACTGAAAGAAGGAAAACTGTTCCTAAAATATCTTACAGCGTCCTTCACATAAATGTGGAATGCAACACACCCATGTATAAGACTCTACTAGATGCGGTTTTCAGACTTTCTATGACTCTATTTAACCTTAGGCTCTGATACAAAGTTTGTAATTCCCCGAATGTGGTACCCGAAATGCTACGCTATGCTCATGACCCCAAAGGACCTCAAGCTAACTTATGATTGATATTTGTACCTATATAATGTATAATGCAAAAACATGAACTGAAAGGCCATAAGGTTCAACACTGTGATATAATATATGATAAAAATATGACATTTGGGTGGGGTATTAAATACCTAAAAAAACTAAAATAAACTGTCTAAAACATACTATAGTCTAAAAAGGCTGTAAATCATGACTAAACTGTCTGAATGAATTAACGGGACATGTCCCCAACTAACTCCAACTAATAAGTAATGATCATATCCTCGAAAGATGAGGACTCACTGCTAACTCTGACTACTGAGACTGGAATCTAGTGATGCTCTGGAGCTCGTGTCTCTGAACTTATGGTATAAGACACCATAGTGCAAATGCATCAGTACTTTGAATATACTGGTATGAATGTGAGGTAGGCTGAATGCATGGGGTTCATATGCATAAAAAATACTGACTAACTGACTATTATGAATGTGAGAATGTATACATGAATACATAGTAATAATAACTGAGATCGTGATAACATAAATTTACTAATAACTAACATGCTTGGTTACTAAGTTCTGATGACTTAAATAACTTATAACATGAGTGACTGTATCTAAATGTCCTGAATCTGATGGAACTAGCTAAGTTTTATACTGTTATGAGTTGACTGTATCTGATAGTCCTGAATTATGTATAACAATTTGAGTTCTATTATTGAGATAGAATAACTGTAACTGACAGTTCTGATTTCTGTAGCTGAAACTGTGGGAAGTAGTTATCTAATCGTATGCCCCAAATAATGCATTATAGCTGAATTAAGGTCCAATCTATAACCCTAATTTGAAGGGTATCAATATTGCACCACCATTAAGGTAAGGTGAGAGTGACCCTCATTTGATAGTGTTCCCAAAAAATAATGATGGGGCCATCATCTGACAATGCTTATCCACTTCATCAACCCTCATATGGCCATGTATCAACCTATGCTGGCTACATAGTTTTGGAACGCAAGGATGACTTCTAAATATCACACCCTTATCTGATAGTGTGTGTTCCATCCTTGGGTTCACTCGCTACTAATTTCTACTCCTATCTGAATAGACACTGTACATGAATTACTGAACTAAACTAAACTAAGTTAACTAAGTTTTGTTGACTAACAAAATATTACAGAGATTTCTGTATTACTGAGCTTCCTGATATTACTGGGATTTCAGAATTTTACTAAGTTTTCATGAGTCATATGACTAACTGAATTCTACTGAACATGGCTTGACTGAGGATATCATGAAAACATGACACTGTCTCTAGGTACAAAGATAAATTATCAAGTACAAGTACCCCCTGGACTCGACGGAAAGAAACTGACAAAGCATGACTTTCTTGAATATATGACAAACATCATAATCCATAATTCATTTATTGAGGCATTTCATCAAATGTGTGATATGCATAAACTTGTACATACATGAGGATTGTATAATATCATACTTGTTGGTCACTTTTCCTTCACATATACATTTAATCAAACATATGGTAAGCATAGTATATGTAGACAACATTACACAACAAATAAACAACATGATTCAAATCTACTTTCATCATCCAAGGGTTTAGTCATAGGTTCACATGAATCTACACCTATACTAATCAATTCCACATAAAATTGATCACCCAACAAGGATTAGAATTCAATTATTCATTATCAATTTGAACAAAAGCAAACCCAACATGAAATTTATAAAGAAATCCAAATACATGAACTTTGAAAAGAGATTTTTGGGCTTCATGGAAGAAAGGACTCCATGAATGAACACTATGCATACCTGGTAGTGAGTTTATTGAAGTTTTTGAACTTAAAGAATTTGAATCTATTAGTTCTTGAAGAAGATTTGGATTTTGTTGCTTAAGGATTGCTCTTAGGGAGAAAACCCTAATTTTTGATGTTGTGGAAGAATAATGAATTTTTTTTGGATCCTTGGTCGGATATTACTAGGTATATAAACAGGTGGTAAAAGAACAAAAAGTCCCTTTTAAAACAACTTAAAAATAGCTGAATGGGATGTGCGACAGTGGGTGCGACGGTCCATCACTAGCTCTACGATCAGTCATTTCTACCGTTGCACATGGACAAGGAAAAGGACTCACTCCCTAAGTAGCAACAACTTGGGTAATAGTCCATCGATATTTAGACGGTCCATCAACCTATCCATCCCACCTTATCCAGAAGGTTTCCTCACTGCCTTGGTTGTGACGGTCAAGGAGACGGTCCGTCACTTAATTGATGGTCCGTCTACCTGGCCGTCACACCTAGGCAATTCTGATAGCCCTCGATAAAATGTCCATAACTTTTCACTCCAATACCGTATTTAGACGAAATTAGTATCATTGGAAAGATAATTCAATTTTCCATATGATAAATAGTGAAAATCTTAAAAATTCCACATGTACAAAAGTGGATTTATCTTTCAAAGAAAGCTTCTAACATTCTTGGGACAATTTCAAGCTAGGAGTAAGTATGGGGTATTACAGGGATCTATAGGGTGTAGATACTATGTATGACCCTTTAGTGGTCCCATCCTTGGTGCTAGTAAGCATCATCATCTGCAGCTTCTTTAAAACCCAACTTTTTTACACCTACTCGTCTACTTATTCTATGTAGGTGGAACCCAAGACAAGTCAGTTCCTATGTAGGTCGGTCAAACCTCAACATTCAGCTTCTTTTCTTTTGTTTAGCTCTGAAAACCTTGTTTCCTCCAAAAAAAGACACAAAACATATCATATCTCCAAAAATACGCCTAAGTCCTTGCATATATCTCTGTTTTAATCATTGAAAGTGTCATGGTACCATGAAATATCAATACCCTCAACTTAGATGTTTGCATATCCTCAGGAAATAAAACACAATAAAACAACATAACAAGGCTTCACCAAGAGAAAACTAAGAGAGATACGGTAGTCAATTTCAATTTAAACTCAAGAACATCACCCCCTAAAATTTTAACACTTCAAAACCAATTGTGTATATCTATGTAGCATAACAATTTTACATAAGAGAATTAAGTTATGACATTATATTATCAACAAACAATCATGTATATGTGCCAGTTCACTTTATAAGATAATGCATGGTAATGTAGGGATGATCACGAGACATTTTCACTGGTAAGGAAGTTCCAATAAGTGCATCAAATACCATAAGCTTGCCCTTATTTTCTTTACCTTAGTTTTCAGATAGTTCGATTAGGATCACTATAGGACTTTCTCGACTTGTAACGTAGTCTTGGGGATTGATATAGTACATTTGGTAATTTAGTGAGTAGGCCTCCATGCTAGTACAATTACGTGAGGGGACCACTTGTTTATCAACTTTTTTTTGTTCCACCATTATTTCTCCCTTTTTATTCTTTTATTGCTCATTCAGGTTGGGTGTGTTTCTTTTATTATATCTTTTTAATTATTTTCTTCTTTTTTTTTTCATTTTTCTACCACACCCTACCCTAATTTTATTTCTTTCTATTTATATTCTTTTCATACACACGTCTTAATAATACACTCGTATGACAACCATTCTACACTTAGGTGATTTGCCAGAGTTGAATTGCACAATGGCTAAGGAGGACTAAGGCCAGAATAGGTTCATTGTAATTTGATTGCAAAGGTAAAAGGTGAAATAAGAAAAATAGTCTATAAAGTCTAAAATAGGGATAAAGGGATTAATAATTCACATTTGGTAGGCCATTTCTAAAAGTGGACTAATTTTAAGAATGACCTATGATCCTTTACTAACTGACTATCCTACAACCTAGGACAGACTAAACGGGTATGTTCATGATTCAATACATAATCTGACAAAGTAAGCATCTCAACACATATGGGACAGAGTATCATTAAAAACTACCACCTATCTGATTCATGCAAATGTTAGCTGTAATATTTATGTCCTTAATCCTAATGGTATAACAAGATTCACAATGGTCACACATATACACATCACATAGTTTAAAAAAAATTATTCAAAGGAGTACAATTTTTCTTAAAAACACTTTAAGCACAAACAACCAAAAACACATCAACTGTCTTACATACTCACTTTTCACATAATTAAACAAAAACTATGCAATACGACACAGTTTTATTTTCCTAGATGTGCTGTTCTACAATCATACTGCGGCTAACGGGAAAACATACATGACAACAAAAAGCCACGATGATTGTGGCATACCCCACACAAAACTAAAAGACTATGCATTGTCCCAGTACGTGACTACAATATAAAGCAAGGGATTGAATAAATACCTTGGATTCACTAAGCATTTAGCTCATACTCATCCCTATTTAGGGGTATCTCAACTGGCATTGGTGGTGGTAGCTGAGCATTACTAGTTAAAGCACCCGCAATATTAGATCGTCGCACCATATCATCAACTTTCGATTCCCTAGAAACAAAGGTGACCCATTTTATGGTCTGAAGGAAACAAAGGGGTCCTATATGCCCTCCAACCTATCTCTTTTAGATCTAATAACTGGGACCGTTCCCTTCTTCTCCATAAACAAATCAAAATATCTAGGCCTATGCAGAGTAATCAGCTGAGCAAATAACGAGATTATTAGAGGAATATTTATAATTTGGCTTTCATAGAGAGAGCATAACTCTAATCATAGTATGTCCACCTTTTCTCTAAACTCACCAAGATTAGGGGCATGTGGATTTCTAAATCAAGCCGACACTCGCCCCTCAAAATCATCAATGTGGGCATGCAACTATGTAGTGAATTACAATGTCTCAACAAAAAGTGGAGCCCATAAACTAGACTTAACAGTCTCTAATGTTGTTCAGACCCACGACCAGATTTGTCCATATAAAAAAGTAAGTTCAAATTCAACATCTGTGAGGCAAGTGGTAGTCGCATGCTTCCGCTCTACTAGACTCTATAGGAAATCATAGGGTACTATAATGAACTATGTAGTTGTGTATATGGTAATAGCAGTGGGGTGAGAAAGCATAATAGATACCCTAATTGGCTTAGAAGTGGAGGCTAGGTCTAACATAAAAGTAAGTCATGCCCCCTCCCACTGTGTATCAATCTTGAGTGAATCTATACGATTTATATAACCATGTCAAACATCTGACCCAACATCCATATCCAGCGTATACGATGTTCTTTCAGAACTGAGGGACGCTTGAACATGGCCAAAATTTCTATTAGAGGTGCATGATCTCTCTACGTAAGGATCAAGTATCTTTGGTACTTGATCATACTCATTTCTGTGATGCTCATCACCTCTAATCTCCTACTAACATCCAATATCTTAAAAACTCCTGCCTCATTACACAATTGGTGGATGAGGCAAAAAGGGACAAAGTGGTCAAATCCTTGAATGTTGTCTCATGTAACTCATCCTTGATAATTGTTGCAAAGTCAATCTCATAGTGGCGAAGTGCCTTAATGCTCGCTCATGAAACTCATACTTGATAATGGCTTCAAAGTTAATCTCATAGCCAGCTATAAAACTCAGAATCAACGCAGCTTGGTTCCATTTTAATAGATTGTCTGCAGCAGTCGAACACAACTAAAAATGAGCCAGGTACACCTAACATTGCAGAAATATTATGTGCTACCTTTGGAATCTCTCCTTTTCACTCGATCTAGGGGACGTCATCTCCTAAATAAAAAATTAGGTTGTGACTTATCTCTCCAAATCTAGCCTTTACTTCAAATGATCTGTATGTCTTATTTCACATCTTTCCCATGCAAATATCAATCTATAATCACACTAAATAGTATATTCCAGAGCCACAAAACTAGGCATAAAAATATCTTGGTGGATGGCTACTGGTGAAATGTAACATGTACTCCTCTAACCATAATGGATTGTAGTAAAGGTTCTACTACACCTTTGCAACATTGAGGTGTTGTAAAGGCAATTATGGCTACATTAGCTTTGTAGAACTCACAGACCATAGCATGGCTGTAACAACCCTGGGTCTAGTCATCCACCCCTGCTGGTATTGATAAACTGTGGTTTGTAAGTTTGGTGTCCCTATGATCTTTGATAACTCAATCCTCCTCTCTTACCTAATAGAACTCATAGGTCGACTACCTCAGTAATGAAATTTCCCCACTCATAAATCATCTGCACCGATTTTACACACCACCTAGAGTTTACCTTAACTATTGGAACAATCAAAGTGTGTGTAGGTGTAGAAGTTTGCTTAGCTAGTGGGGCACTAGAAGGCTGAGGATCCTGTCAAGGAGGCTCTTGGATTGTGTTAAAGATGATGACCCTAGATATGATGCCTAAGTCATACCCTTTTAATATTGAGGTACTGTTAATGCTAACTCAACCTCTCCTCGGACTAGTGGTCCTATGTTTCATCCTCCTTAAACTCATTATCAAATGCATTCTCTTTCTCTAAAGACTAGGGAGTGTTTTGTTTTAACATCCTGGCCGACTTCATCCTCGACCTAGGAACTGGTATGACTGTTGACGCATGAGCCCTTTCTTGAGTAAATGCGAGTTGTGAGCAACACTTTGTCCATAGTAGGAGAGAAATTAAGTTCCTGGTGGGAGCTAAACTTTAAAAGTAGCTGAAATGATAGTGGTAGATGCAGCCTTCTTCTAGAACCTAGTCCGTAGGGCTGCTGGCCTATCCATGACAAACGAGTAGTCCTCCACTAATCCACTACACTTAGGGGACTCATCCCCAATCCTTTACTATCATCCCTTTTCAAGGTATCCTTGGGAGCCATAGTACTTGAAAACAAGTTCTTAGTTCCTTGAAAGTGAATAAGGGAATGCAAAATTTAAAGAAAAATAAAAAATTATAAAAACTTGAATTTTCCCCAAATTTTACATCTCTATATAACGTAATCATCCCATTGAATTCCAATTTTGCACTCACTACTTGTATCAATTCTCAAAACACAGGTAAGGTACACTTGAATTTTAGGTTTCATCAACCTTTAAATTTCTACTTCCATTTGAGGCATGATCACAAAGTTTTAATTGAAGAACAATGCTCCCATTTCAACTTTTTGATTATTCTATACTCCTACAAATAATACTTTGAGTTTCACATAATTTTCAAGTGTATTCTAGTACCAACTCATTCTTTCTTTGTTAATATCACTACGTAAGACTCATAGTAGCCAAGAAATTTACCTTGATTATGCAAGATGGAAGTAGAAACTTGAGGAAATATAGAAACCCTATTCTTATATAGTGTTTACGTGTGTAGGTGAAAGACTAAGGGATAAGTCTTTCCTTTAATAGAATTAGTGATGAAGTTGGAGAGTTTAAGTCGTAGAGGGTGTTGGAAATGTTGAGATTATGAGGACAATGGTCTGGGTTTAAAGCTTTTAAGAGAATGGGTAGTCTAATTTTTTATCAGGTCCTCTTGGGGAACGCCCAAAATTTTTTTAAAATTGGGCCAAGAAAATGCTACTACCTACGATACCATTTATTGATGATTGGTGTCACCTATAATGCGTAGGTAGCCGGGCGCAAGTAGCAAAAATTTTTTCTCCCTTTTAAATTTTGTTCAGATTCCTACCACACTACTTATGAGTTCATAATCTGTAATACCCCGGGAAATTTTTTATTGAAATCTTGTGCGTAAACGTGTTGGGTTCTATCTTCTAGAATGAATTATAAATATTTTTGTGCAGAAATTCTTAGATTATGACACACCATTACATAGAGTATAGAATAAGCTTTCCAATGATATATGGATCATCTAAAACAAACACCCGAGCAACGAGTTATGAACATTCCAATCGAACCGTGAATAGTAGTGAACAGTAAAACATGCAGGAAAAAGTACTGAGGCCTGGTGTATTTTTCCTCCAACTTTAAATGATCATAACTCCTTGTACATAATGATCTGGCTGATATACAATATATCAACAGAAAGCCCTGCGAGTCCTCTTTCCAATTAAATTGGTTTAATCTAATTTTTTTGTTGGAGCAAAAAATTATGGTTGATCCACTTCAGCCTATCAAAAGTGAATTTTTGGGTCAGTTTCAAATGATCATAACTCCCTGTACACAATGATCTGGGTGAGATAGTATATACCAACGAAAATATATGAGATTCCTCTTTCTAATGAAATCAGTTTTATCCAATTTGGATATTGGAGTAAAACGTTATGGTTGATCTACTTCAGACTATCAAAACAGTCCAACAAATGACAGATTCGAGAATTATTTGATTTTTAGGGGCGTTTTGGTCATTTCTCCTCACCTAAAATCTGTCCAAACCCTATATTAAAGACTATTAGAAGCATTATATGTTATATTTCATCAAATTCCCTCAAAAAGAAAAACCTAAGCTCCTATATCCAACTTCAAGAACCTCCAAAGTTCACCATTAATTCTGTAAGTTTATTCAAGATTCCAAGTTCCTAGTTGAAGAACTCCAAAAATCATCATTCAAAGGCATGATTAACATCTCAAAAATGAGTATCGATCTAAAGTTCATCATTCAAGGTATGTGGGGTTTTTCAACAAGAACTCTCTTTCGTTCTTGTGCCCAAAAGTAATTTTCTTAACGAAGGCATGATTTTTATTTGATTTTTACGAATTTGAAGCATGAACCCATATCTTATGATTATTATTATGAAATCTTGATGTTTATGATTTTGAAAGATGAATTTACATTTGAGGAGATATAAAGCATGAATCTTGAACGATATTTATCATGATTTTGATATTTGGGTCGTGAATCCCCATTGAAAATTGTGTTTTTTTAAGAAAGTGTGTGTTATAAGCACGTTGATGTTGAATATTTGAGATATTTTGAATGATTTGACATTTTGATCTTAATGGAGTCGTTTTGAACTAGAGTGTGAAAGAAATCCGTAACGTGGTTGATTTTGATAGATGTGAAGCATGATGGCTCCCGATGTATATTTATATATTACTGAAATTATTTTGTTGTGGATTGTCTTTAAATATTACTGAAATTATTTTGTTGTGGATTGTCTTTGAAATGATCTGAGGTAAGTTCGGGAGAAATCTTTTGGACCGAGTGGGAGGTATAAAGAGAACATACTTCCCTAGAACTACGTGCCCCCGTAGGAGTAAGCCTGAGGCTAATTTATATAGTGATCACTAGTTTGTGTGGATTTAATATCGATAGTCCTACTCTGATGGCAAGGATAGGATGGCTCTCCCCAACGTGGGTTGTATGTTGGACTCCATGTATCTCACATGGTTTATGTCGATTATAGGATCTCCCAGTGTGTGTGGGTTTCCTTGTGTCTATGGTGAATGGTGAAGTGATTTGAAAGTGGAATTATGAAAGTTATTCTTTCGAAAGATTTAGATGATATTTACATTATGAGAATCGATATTCTTGATGAACTGAAAGTGATTGACAAATTATATGATGACTCATATGTGTTATTGTACTTATTTCATCCTCTCATGATTATGATGATTTTCTCCGGGCTATGTGAGTCTTTCATACATCCTGCATATTTCTTATAAATATTTATGATGATGATGTTTACAAAACCGCATACACCCCCATATACTCAATTCATTTCTATGGTACTGATCGACAGCTTTGGATTTGGGCTGCAATTTCTCAGAATGTAGGTTCAGGTGACCAGTTCCAGGTTCGATAGTGATTCTTCGAGCACGCTTTTCTACATTCTCTGTTGTGGTGATTCCTCATGTTCCGAGGATGTGATGTCTGATGTTGGTTTCACGAAATTATTTACATTTGGTAACTGAGTATGAGTCAGTTGGGGCATGTCTCAATGGCTCGCTGGTTTTATTGATTTTCCTAGAGTCTTGTTAGACTAGTATAGATCTTGGAAGTTGACTAATAAGTCATATTTTGTTATCTTTCTAAAATTCTTTTATTCTTGGATGATGATTACTCTATTGATATTTGAGGGTTATTTATGGAAATCCCGTTGATTTGTGTTGAACTGAATGAAAATTGCTCAAAGGGTTAGCTTGGGGCTACTCGTACCCTTAAGCACCATGTGATGCTCTGGGACCCGTTTTCCAGGGCGTTACATAAGTGGTACTTACGACCACATAACTAGGTTCATAAGTTAAAAGTCAGAAACCTAAAAATACTCCAAATTTCCCTTAGACATTTATTGCTTTACTTACCTTGCTTAAGTAGGACTTACGACCCCCATAAGTTAGTCAACAAGTCCGCTTACTTGGGTTTCAGTATTTTGCGATGTTTTACTATGTTGTTGGTAGTTTCTTACATATATGTAACTATTAAAAAAGAAAAACATTATGAGCACTAAAATAGTGG
>NC_061117.1:82749865-82810825 GCF_002878395.1 Capsicum annuum | reverse complement strand
TATGTAACTATTAAAAAAGAAAAACATTATGAGCACTAAAATAGTGGGTTTCCTCTCACCCATCATTTTATTTAATAACGTGGCATGATGCGGCTATGTTGGTTACTCATACTTAACAAACATACAATTGGTTGGTTCCAATGAAACACCTGATTTAATGGCTCAGTATAATACGAGTACCTTGATACTGATACTTCATCAAGGTATCCAAATAAGTTTCCTCCAAGGGCATCAACACAGTTTATCACTGAGACCACCCTCATGTCGATTGGTTGCTTTATAGTTCTGCGCACGTTGAATGTTACCTCTTAATTATTCAGTCTGAACTTAAGCTCCCCTTTCTCCATATCCACCAAATCTTTATCGTCACCAAAAATAGTCTCCCCTTGATTATGGACATCTCAAAGTCAACTTTATAATCCAAGAGAACAAAGTCTATCTGAAAGATAATGTTGGACACACTTACCTTAACATCAAATGATATGCCCATGGGCTTCTTCATCGTACGATCTACCATCAATAACTACATCAATGTTGTCTCTAGAGGTATTAATCCAAAATGTTTGACCACTACCAATGACATCAATTTAATGCACCCAAGTCACACAGGGCTCTAGCAAACCTAGATGTCCTAATGGGGCAAGGAATAGTGAAAACTTCACAATCACCATTCTTATATGCAAGAGATTGAAATGTGAACACACTATAGTGAAGAAACCCATCGATTTCCTCATAACTAACATCTCTCTTTATTGTTATAAAATTCTTCATAAATTTTGCTTGCCCAGTTTTCTGCTCGAGAGCTTCAAGAAGAGGAATATTCAAAGACAACTCTTTCAGTATAACAATTAATTTTTGTACTTATTTTGTTCTCTCTTGTACATTAACCTTTGAGTTAAAGGTAGGGAAGGTCGTGGTATAGTCTTCACTACTGGTTCATCAACCTTTTCTTTACTTTTATCCTTTTCAGCACTATGATCAACACCTATTAATTTTTTTGGCTTCACTTCAGTTTTCTCATCAACATTAACAATATCATTCCTTGGATCACCATCAAAAGGCATTAGGGGGTCAATAGTGGCCTTACCATTTTATGTGGTGAAGACCAGACAATGATAGTCATTCTTAAGATTCAGCACTATGTTGCTATGATAATTGCCAGACTCTTGCTGATTCAAGGTTGCAGACATTTGACCAAATTGCTGCTCCAATTTCTTGATCGCAGTGGCATGAGATTCTATCTTAAATGTCTTCCCTAATCTCTGTAAGGCAATTTTCTTGGCTCTTCTAACACTTTACAATCTTTGGAAACTAGCCTCTATCCTTGATTCACTATAACGATTGGTTGGTGGAACATATTCATGATCTTTTCCTTTATAATCATCATTATGTATCCAATCACCATCCCTCTCTCTACTCTGATCTTTGTACCTATCCCCATAATAGTTCCAACCATAGTTCCCTTGACTATAGTTCCAATTAACTTGAGCAGATGATTGGCCCTTGTCGCAAATGCCCACCAACTCCCTATCTAGATATTTAGCCTCTTCATCCACATTTAAATCATATGATCTAGAGTCCCTACCTTACTTACCCACTGTATTCACCTTCTTGAAATTCATCTTCGCGAATTGATTTATTAGCAATCAACCTCCATCCTTAACTTAGATACCTCTTATGCCACTATGTCATCAACAACTTTGGGCTTGCTAGAAACCCCAATAGCATATGTGTCAGTGTCTCTCTACTTCCTGAGTATTCCACCCTCAATTGCTGAGAGAGATCTGATCTAATATCTCTATGCCACCTCCCAACCAACGCACATGAATTCTCCACATGTAGTAGTATCTTACATAGCTTTAGAACTTATGTTAAGGGGTCGATAGAATATTTCAAGTAAGTTTCTTCCCATAATTCTATGATTCGGCACAATAATGAAATTCTATTTTAATCGAAACCATGGATCACACATTAATTCAGAATACAACAGCTTTAAATTATATATTGCGTCCTTTAAAGGTAGAATTCTAATGGACGGAAGAAACGGTCTTAAAACTTCCTACACACCTAGTTACAAGTAGTAATGAATCCACGAGAAAGTTCCCCTAACCACAATATAGCTTCATTAGTTAGAGAGAAAGGGAATCACCTGATTCTCAGAGCTTTTTTTTGAAAATTCCAATAAAATTAATCAAGTGCATGTTTGAAGTCGTCAGTTGACAAGAAAGCAAACATACCTTTCATATTATTAATTGGATCATAGCACTAGTAATGTCAAACTTCACACTCAGTGGAAATGCAGGAGGATGATAGCACCTACATCAGTAGGCTCAACATATCCTATGTCCTTATTTTGATCATCGTATGGTGAAAATTACTAAAAGATTGGAATTACTTAAGATCCACCCCTACTACCTCTATAGAGCACACTAGGCAGCCTCATTTTCTCTCCTCACATTTTCTCTTCTAATAACTTCTTAGTGGTCTGCTCTACAGTTTCTTGGGGAATTGGTGGAGGCATGTTTTTTGTATTTACATGAGATAGCTCATGATAAGGGTCTCGACCATATTATGCTATCCTACGGTTCTGTTGTAGGATTCTTTCTTGCTCTGGATCAGATGGGATCATGGACGTCCCTTGACTCTTAGTACTAGGAATACACCAGCATACGCGCTAAGAATAAAAGTTAAACCCAAAAACCGCAAACACTTCAATCAATAAATTTGTAACCAAATTTCCTAATAGTGGAAGTATAATTTGAAGTTGTCCAAACTCTACCCACTAAGAATATACAATGTGGTCATTGTTAAATTATAGTAACCCAATTAGGTTGGGGTCGATCCTACAGGGAATAGGTCGAATCTATCTATCAAACTTGTAGAATTAATTGGACAATGTAAAAAAGTAAATGGGGGAGATTGTAGTAAACAGTAACAAGTAAAAATTTTTGAATGTTTTCGGTTGTAAAAAAATTGAGATGAACACTAGGACTGTGTCCCCCCAGCTTCCTAATTTTGTAGGTTTCTCTTGCTCAAGCCAACTATATCAATGCTATGCTTTCATAACCTAACAATATATGTATCACTAAATATATTATGAACAAATTGGTAAATCTAACCCTTTACCTTGTGTAACGCCTCGAATTTAGGACTCAAAACGCTACACAGTGCTCACGACTCCAATGGACCACAGGCTAACCCATGACTGATATTTGTACCTGTACAGTATATGACATATTAAATGTAATGCAGAAATAGATGCTGAAAAGCCATAAGGTTCAAAACTGCATAACTGATAAAATATAACATCTGAGTGGGGTAATAGAATACCCAAAACTGAAATACTATCTGAACATACTTTAGTCTGAAAACCCTCTAAAACATAACTGTCAGGATAAGGATTTGATGGGACATGTCCCTAACTAACTCCAACTTATAAATTAATTAATGAGATAATAAATAAATGATCATGCCCTCAAAAGATGAGGACTCACTGCTAACTCTGACTGATGAGACTAGAATATTACTGATGCTCTAGAGCTCGTGCTTCTGAACCTATGGTATAAGACACCATAGCTAAAATGCGCCAGTACTTTGAATGTATTGGTATGCATGGAAGGCAGGATGAATACATGGGGTTCATATGCATAAACAATACTGGCTAACTGACTAATATGAATGTGAAATACAAGAATGAATACGTCATAACTATATCTTATATCATGGTAACATGAATTTACTGATAACTAAAATGACTATTAACTGAATTCTGATGACTGACATAAGTGATGACATGAGTGAATGTATCTGACACTTCTGAATCAGATGGAATTAGATGAGTTTTGTACTGTTCTGAGTTGACTATATCTGATACTCATAAATTTTGTAGAACTATCTGAGTTCTATTACTGAGACTGAATGACTGAATTTGACAGTCTTGATTCTATAACTGAAATAGTGGGCAGTAGTTATCTAACCGACATACCCCTAATACACCATTATGGATGAGTTAGGGTCCAATCTATAACCCAAATTAGAAGGGTTTCAATACCGCGCCCCTAGTACGGATAAGCTATGAGTGACCCTCATCTGACAGTGTCCCTAAAAGAGAACAGCGGGGCCCTCATCTGATAGTGCTTATCCACGTCATCAACCCTCATCTGACATTGTTGATGTCTCAACCTAGGCTGGCTACATAGTTCTGGAATGTAAGTATGACTTCTAAGAATCACTTCTAAGAATCACACCCTCATTTGACAGTGTGTGTTCCCATCCTTTGGTTCATTCGATGCTAAATTTGTCTCCCGTCTAAGTAGACGTTGATCATGGATTACTGAACTAAACTGGACTGAATTAACTGAGTTCCATTGATTGACGAAATAGTACTGAGATTACTGTATTAATGAGCTTTCTTGAGTCTCATGACTGACTGAGTTCTATGGATCATGGCTTGACTGAGGATATCATGAAAACATGACACGGACTCTAGGCACGCACGCAGCTATATTTTTTAGGTACAAGTACCCCTAGAACTCGATAGAAGAGAATTGACAAAGCATGGCTTTCTTGAGTATAGGACCAACATCAACAATACATAATCCATTGGCTAAGACATTTCATCAAACACTTGACTAACATAATGGAGATTTCATATTATCATACTAGTATGACACTTTTCCTTCACATAGGCATTTAATCAAACATAGGGGGAGAATGCTATGGTTATACAATCATCAACATATCTAATAATCAAGGATACATCAATCAACTTGAGAATTGAATGGTTTATAATGAATACCACATAATTCCTCACATACTAGAATCATTTTTTTTGATTAATAGTCTATAACATGGAATGAAATCAAACAAAAACATGAACATCACTTTTCAATTCAATCAAATCATGAACATTCATAAATATACAGATCTTTGATTTTAAAAAGAGATCCTTGAGATTCATGGGTGAAAGAGACCTATGAATCAACACATGACATACCTTAGTTCTTGATTTAGTGAAGATTGACGGAGAGACTTTCTTTAAATTGAATCCCCAATTGAAACCCTATCTTGTTCTTGAGAGAAAATTAGAGAAACTAGTATATTTTGGGTTCTAAATAACTGAATCTCATGTTAAAGGGCTTAAATAGGGGTCAGAAATTGATTGTTTTAACTCTGGATGGGTCTTTTAAATTGATGAAAATTTCCCAACCTGGACCCCTGGCGCGATGCGGTGCTATTGCATCGTGTTATTGGAATTTGACAATTGGGAAATAGGGAAATGACGCGACGTGGAGCCATTGCGTTGCCACTTCATTTGCAACCTGTAAGTTTGGCGCGACAGGGAGAAATCTCACTGGGACACTGGAAAAAGGACAATTGCCATTTTATCTTATGACGCGGCGCACCACTAACCAATATGTCGTTGTTTTATGACGGGAACTTGAAATAGTCATAACTTCTTAACCGATTATCAGATTTAGGAAAATTTTATATCGATGGAAAGCTTATTGAATTTCCCATATGCAAAAAAGTTAAAATCTTAAAAATCCCCCATCAAATAAACATCATTCAATTTAGAAGATAATACTTGACATTCTTGAGACAAAGATAGTTAGGAAACTTTAGCGAATTACACCTTGTGAGTATCAAGGTGTAGCTTTATTAAACTTTGATCCTTATTTAACTATCACCTTGTGGGTCTGAGGTTATTGGACAAGGGTGGATAGCCTCAAAACATTGTGTTAACCTACTTTTCCTAACCTTAATCTCCCTTGTGAAGACAATATTGAATACATGTGAGTTCCTAGTGTTGTACACCACTAAGAAAATAACTGAACTAGAGAAGATCACAATACAAGTGTAAACAATGATATGAATGAACCTCACAATTCCTCTACTTCATTATTCTTATAGGGGTCCCACAACCCTAACTAAGGGAAATAGCCATTAATAGATGCAAAACACTCCATGGAATTCAATAAAGAAAATATTATAATAATCTAACAAATAATTTATGAAGAAAACCCAAAGATTCAAATTATTTAATCAACCAAAAACCAAGAACACATGAATCCCAAGATCAAAACTCAATCCTGGAATTAAAACAATGTACCTGAATAGTATGAGGGCATAAACTTATACAAAAACATCAATCGAGCATTCCTATATTACATAGAAACCCTAGGAATCCATTCCTAAAATAAAAAAGTAAACCTAAGTCATCAGCCACCTACGGTGCCACTTATAGGTCGTAGGTGGAACCTACGGGTCTTAGGTGACCCCAAGTAGAAGGTCAGTCTTCAAACTTTGCAGGATCTCAACTGGTGATCACTTTTTCTGACACTAATGGGGTGTAGGTACTACCTACAACCCATATGTGGTCCCCTCATAGGTGCTAGTAAACTTCTTCTCCGCAGCTTCTCTGAAACCCAAATTTCAGATTCCTTCTCTACTACCTACGCCAAGTATGTTCCAACATAGGTTCCTACACCAAGTAGGTTCTGACGTAGGTTGGTCAAAACTCAGCTTTTAACTCTTTTTCTTATGTTTAGTTCCAAAAACCTAGTTTCTGGCAAAAAAGGACAAACATATCTTATCTCTCAAAATAGGCCTAAGTACTTGCATATTTCTCAGTTTAATGCATTGAAAGTATCGTGAAACCATGGAACATCACAAGGATATCACATAAGTGATAATGGTGTCATGTACGCAATATTTCTTAGGCACCCAGCTATCGCATATTCAATTTACTGATCGCGTAAGTGACAAGCGCGCCAGTGAAAAATTATCTCTTAACCAACCTAAGATTCGCTTCAGTGATACCCGTGCACCTAGGAATGGTATAAATACCCAACTTAGCCTATTTTTCTGCATTCCTAAGATATTAAGACCCTTAAAATTGGGAAAGTATATGGAAAACATTTGTGGGTGATTTTGGTAGTTAGATGAAGATTATATATGCGTTCCCTTTTCAAATTTGTGGTAAGCTTCCATCTATTTTGGGATTAAATCCTTTATTTTCTTCTAAAATCCCTAAAAGATTGGTGGCTTAATTTTAGCACCATTAGAACTTGAAATTCATCCATTCTTGAGGGTAAATGTTCCTTGAGCATAGAGGGACGTTGTGTTGGTTTCAAATGTATGATTTCGTGAATGGGCCCCATATGGGATTTTACATGATATTTGGACCAGAAAGACAATAGTATAATATGATATCATTGTTCTTTATTTGATGAGTATATTGTGATTTTGATAGAACGGAACCGTGTGGGAGCTTCTTCAAAAGAAAATTATTGGTTTAGCAAATTCTTTGGGCTTATGTTATGTCACTACCTAATTTCTCAGGTCATGCTTGCACCTACCATAACCCACCAATGGGTAAGCTACCCCATAATCCAAAATGGCTAGTAATAGACTACTCAGTCAATGTAAGGAAAAGAATTCAAAATATATAAAAAGTAGAAATCAATACATAAGAACATCCCAAAACTTTGTGGTATTAATACAAGAGCTTTTAATAAATATAGAGTACAAAACAAATTGTCAAGGCAAAATATTCTGATACAACTTATCTCTGAATGTCATATGGAGACTATTCTAATACATAATAGAGAGAGATAAGTAATACCTCAAATGTTAGGAGCTCACCCTAAGTCTCTAAACCAAGGTTGTTTCGCATGATGCACTCATCAATAACAATAACCCGTACTATGATCTGAAGGCTACAGAAGTGTAGTGTACCAAACAAATAGTACTCAGTAGGCAAATGCCAACTAAGTTCCAAAGATAATAAATATATATAAAGCATATAAACAGGATGGAAACAACACCAAAGAGTCCAGAGCTTATATAGCAACTCAATAAGAATAATAAGGGACAACTACCTTATTCAAGACCAAGAGTCTAACACAACAAGTCAACGAGAATAATAAGGAACAACTACCCTATTCCAGCTATATTCAATATACGTCCATGCTATACTGAATATCCCAGGTCAATATACGAATATAGTACAAAAGAAAGACATACTGTAATATAAAACATTAAGAAACAAATATACAATATGAATAAGCAAAGGATGGGATGTACGGTAGTGCAATAGTTTCATATAGCTATATATATATACATCCACATAATCATAAGGTCATCTCAAATAATAGTCAAGATTATCATATTCTCATTCTAAGACCTAGTCATAATACTATTAGGATTCAATACTTTCATACTCAAGGTTTCTAATTCACATGGTTAGACATGATTTAATCATGCACAACAATCAAATTATAAGATAAAAGAGGTCGAAAACATACATTAAATTTTGATATAAAATCAATGACCAATCTGTCACAAGCAATCCATAATAATGATCATAATATTAATAATAACAATATCAATAATAGTGTGAATAATCGGCTACTTCGGGCAACCATATACCTAACCGAGACTGTACGTACGCCCACCGCCCCAGACTTAGAAGGTCCAATCAATACACAAAAACACAAGGCATATTCTACATGATGCTTATGCAACCATCTCATACCGGTTGATAGATAAAAGTGCATAGTGGTGATAGCTGATTCGCATGCATGAATAATTGCAAGGTATACAATCAATATCACAACTCACCATAACTATCATCATAATGACTAGCATCATTGTAATCAGCCTTCGACCTTGTCGGGTATCAATATACCCATCACAATATCCTCAAACCTTGTTGGGTATAAATATATCATCTCGGTAGAATCCTCCAGCCTTGCCGAGTATCAATATATCATCACAATAACTTTCATCCTTGCTAGGTATTAATATCATCATTATAGTATCCCCTGGCCTTGCTGGGTATCAATATATATTCATGATATCCTCTGACCTTGCCGGGTATCAATTTTGCCATAATAGTATCCTCTGGCCTTTAGAGTATCAATATATCATCACAATTAACATTACGGAATAACATATACTAATATACTCATAAACATAATCATATCACCAAAAATTATCTATCTAAACAATACTTCCCCACTATCCATTTTTAGCTAACCAATGCCATTTATAATGAAACCACTACTTCACTAGTCTTAACATGACCTCAAATTATTAGTCTAAACATTACCATTATTCAAGGGATAATAACTAACATTTATTTATTTGATAGAAGACATCTAACCTCTAGCTATGGTTCATCACTAGACCATAATTTCCATATACCCACTATTCAATATTATCACCAAATCCTCATGTAATCGTTAACCATTATTAGACAACACTTAACCGCTTATCATCTAACAATCTTTTATTAACTGAAATCATTCATTAACTAACCATTTTTAACCAACCAATCCTCATTTAACTATTAAATAATCAACCATTTAACAACTATTAATCTCTATTAACTAGCCACCTCTTATTATCAATATCACTTTTTATCTAGACTCATTAATACATAACTCCTCATTTAACAACTAATCGACATTATAAACTTAGGCATCAATATCACTAATCCTTACTATGCTAAACCCAACATCATTATTAGCCACTTACAAACCATCACTAACTACCTTATCTCAACTATGAAAGATTCATTAACTAATACATTTGATTCCTAGCCACCAAGTGTTATAGTCTCCTTATAGACAACTAACTACCTTATGTCTAAACCTTTAATTTAGTAGAACAATCATAAGATCAGATTTCATCTAAAATTACATAAGTTATCGAGACAATAATCATAAATTTACCAAATAAATGTATGTCATCATTATTATCCAATCAACTAAGTCATAGTAATATACCCCATCTTCCTCCATCCCATACCAGAGAGATCTGTATATAAAACATGCATATGAATCCATAAGCTATAATCGTATCCCTTACAATAATAAGAACTTGTCTAATATCCAATAATTATCATAACACAACCCTTTGCCCAATAACATCCCCAAAGTAGGAGGACTCATCATCTGCTTGTTGGAATCTACAATTGTCTAATTCTGACTATACATACCATGACTTGTACCTATATTCTGAGACAATATAGCACATAGACGCATATATGGATCAGTACTTTGAGGATGTACTGAGTATATAGGGTGAATGTATAAGTAAAACATTATCATCTTATTTTATAAAATCATGCAAGCTAAATGTAAATGACTCACATAGGCTTGAGTAATCTGAAATCTGAAAATCATAAATCATAAATAGTAAAGCATATAGTATAAATCTTCTAAGTCATAACACTTAGTTCTAAAATTTGTATTTATGTTCTATTCTCAAATCATATAGTCTAAGTGAAAAGGGCTCACCTTTTTATGTTTGAAACTAAAAGATATAATTCTATAATCTAAAATCTTCAGTAAAATAATATCTGAGTAAGTTTGTGAGCCTTTACACTTTGTTTCTCTAAAAGCTTTTCTATTAATCTTTTTTGTTAGCTAGCAGGAAGGTTTTTTTAACCGACATAAACCATATGAGCATTCATGGAGTCCAATGTTGTTGTCCCCCTAAGAAGGAATCCTCACATTAGGGAGAGAATTCATACTCTTGACAGGGAGTATAACATATCTAAGTGATCACATTTTTGTCATTTATGTAGAAGTGGGAACAAACTAAATCCTACATTGGCATGTAGTTCTAGTGTATAAAACCGTAGTAACTTACCCATCTCGGCGCAAAATACTACTCCCATTAAATATGTATGCTCGTTCTGATGAAAATCCATTTTAAAATAGTCTAATGGTTTATGATGAAAACCAACTGTATATCTGTAAAGCTAAATCTGTAATTTGAATTCTGTAAAGTGGATTTCATATCTATTATGAGACCAAAAGGTCAAATCTTTATCGATAATCTAAAAAGAATCTAGTCATAAAGTGCTCAAATACAATCAATTTTGAAATAGCAATACCCATTTGGGCTTAATACCTAAGCATCAAACTCATGTCAAAACATCTTAAAATTTATGCTTCTTAATGTAAACATTTATAATTCATCATAAAGTCTGAAAATTTCAGCAATATGCATGAAAATATGAATAAAATCATGTAATTCAACTTCTATATCAATGGAAATCTCATAATGTTATGAATAGCAATATTGGGTATAAACCCTAACTTCAATTTCATAGGAAATCATATAAAATCAAATAACTTTTAAAATTAAAAATAAGTTTTGTGCACAAGGATGAAAGGAGTATCCTTGTTCATAACCCCACATACTTTGGATGAAGAACTAGATGAAGAAGCTTGGTTTTGAAGATCATATTCGCGTTCTTGAAGATGGATTTTTGAGTATCTTTACTTGGGAACCCTCAATCTAAAACTTTCTTGGAGTAACAATTGAGGATCTAGACTTCTTAGAAGAGGAGCTTTGGAGTTCTTAGGGTATTTACTGAGAGAAAAGTAATAAAAATAAGCCTAATGTTCTTAGAATAGGCTTAAATCTTGTGTTTGGATGTATTGGGGTGGAGAAAATGACTCATTTACCCTTAAAAATGTAGAAAAAAATTAGAGAAATTACCCAAATCGTACTGGCCAGGGCGGCGCAGGCTCTGGAATGCTGGTCTGGGAGAGGCTTCACGGTGTCCATCACGAGCTATCCCCCATTACCTGACTAGGCAGGGAGCTGCAGGATAATCACCCTGAGCTGCTGTTTTGGAGTTCCAAACACGCCCTTATTCTTGGCCGAAAATTCTGAAACTCACACAAGATGTACTATTGACTTCCTCGATCATGAATCAACTTAAAAATTAAATTTTGGAGATCGGGAAGATCGTAAATAAATTCCTCAAAATTTAAGGGCTTTAGAAAAGACTAAGTCCTAACACTTAGATGAAAATTTTCTAAGTCTGAGACCTCTTTTGGTACTCTTTAAAGTACTTAGACGACGAGGATTTGTGGGGTCTTACATTTCTACTATTTTTCTTTTAAAAAGAATGGTCAATAATTAGAATAAAGTGCTTATTCAATTTCCCCCTCAATGAAAAGTCTAAATCTAGGAAATTCCACATGAAATAAAAAGGTATTCATTTTAGTAGCTAATCCTTGACCTTCTAGGGAGGAAATTTAGCTAGGAAAAATATGGGGTGTTACAATATCTCCCCCTTGGGAACATTCATCGTCCAATGTGGCTAGTTAAGCTGAGAATGCCAAGGAATATGAGGCTATAAGCTATCATGAACAACTGAAATAAACTGAATAACAAAATCTTAAACATGATGAGCTACTGAAATGATATGCAATAGCATGAATTCTCATGAAAATAGTTGTATGGCTAAGATAGGAATGATAGCGTCCACTTATGCATAACCATTACTATAGGCTTGATCTGATTTCTTGGGAAAAAGAATAAGAGGTCTATGACATGAAAACTTGGGGTATTACACATTTTAAAGAACATTCCTAGGATCTTAAGTTGTGAGATAGTAGACATATGCTAATCTTAATCGTGGTCATCACGATCGTACCGAGCACCATGAGATCATAATATTCCCTGCACCGATAGATGGGTGAAACTTTGAATTTGAATCCAAGTTTTGGACATGGCTTTATGATGTATCTTGAATCTAATTTTTTGAAATGAGATATGTAAGCACACTAAATAAGACATTCTGTATGCGTTGGCGAAGTTGAATTTTAAATCCGAGGTTGTTTCACCAATTTTTTTTCTCGATGGCCATTTGAAGCTAGTGAAGACTTCTTAATGGAGAATTGGTTCTAAAAACCGGACGAACTACCCAATGACTGAATCTTTTATCCCAATGAGTTATCAATGACTTAGGGCAGCTATGGGGAAGCCCAAACGATGAAAATAAGAGTAAAGAACTGATCCACTACTAAAAGGACTTTTGTCCCAAAAGTCAACACATAGAAAGAATCTAAAAACCTCTAACTGATAGGTGCTGGGACCTCATGCTTAGAGCATGACTTCCCAGATGACCTCAGCGTAGAAAAAAATGCTTCTATGGGATTTTTCCATGGGTATCCCTTTTTCAACCAGCACCCTTATTCTTATTCCAAATAGGCAAAACTCAACTTTACCGCTAATTGGCCTCAAACTGAACCAAGAAGACTGATACATGCACATCTGAAAAACATCACGCTGATACCATCACTATACCTACTTAAATCAATAATGTCTCATCTCGTCCAAAATCACCCCAAGTCATGAATCATGCCACCAAATTCAATTCCAATTATATGCTCTATTTTCCATTTTACACATACTATCCACTCTAATCTAAGAGGAAAATCAGTCTCGCCTACGCGGTCTCATCACAAAGAACTCAAAGGACTGAAGTTGACCTGCTAAAAGTCCATATGTTAAATGAGTGAAGAAGTTTAAAAGAAGTTGTCTGAGAACACCAATGAAGACAATCAAGGATGCAATCAATGCAAATGCTGCAACCAGTCCGAATAACAATCTAAGAAAAATCTCAAAGTCTGGGGCATAACTACTAATCAATGAATATTCTACTTCAAGATATCTCATCCACCGAGAATGATGTAATACTGAATTCAACTCGATTATATTACTCTCAATTAGCAAATCTTCCAAAATTATCAAAGAAAACTAAAAACTTTAAGCCAATACTAAAGTAGCCAATATAGGGCCCATGGACTATCATCAGAACACTTATTAACTACAATCAAGCCAACGTTGAGAATACTTAATAGGCAATCACGGAGTAGGCTTAACCATACTCTAAATTAAATCGTAACAAAGGCTAGTCCAAAACAAAAATTGTACACAATGTCAATAATACCACACTAAAATCTCAATACCAAGGCTAAATCGCTTGATCTCAAATATCTTTACCAAATAGAAAATGGGTAGGCATTTATACTCCAAGTGTATAATAATTCCAAATTGCCATTCTGAGGCATTAAATCAAAAATGGATCTAAAAAGGTCATATCAGTGTCAATTATCTCAAATCAACTTTAGTATCAAAACCTGACATACCCGAGATAAATCTTACTAAGCTACAGTCCAGACATAACTGGAGAACAAAATCACCACAGGGATAATCACTAACTGAAAACACACGTAACAAACTTTATATCACTTAGAGGGCACGAAATATAGCCACAAAATAGAAGTTACTTTAAAAAAGGAATCAATGGATGAAAATGCAAATAACCCACTCCATATCCATTGGAGGTCATGAACAATCCTATCATACTCAAGAACTTATAAAGGCTTAAAACCACACTAGTATAGGCAAAGAATCTAGCAACTAATTGAAATGTAACTTTAGCTGACAACTAATCAATCTAACACACCATCTCACCAAAGAATAGCCACAAGAATATATCATCAAGTTAAAACACTTCACCAGGCCTCATTATACCGTACAATCTTTGAAATATTGATTTCCCTAATCCACCCAAGTAGGACAATCACTACTCGATCCATTCAAGAATCACATCATCACAGAAGTAATATATAAATCTCAAAACCAAGGTCAAAGTCAAAATCACTACCTGAAAATCAACAACTCGAGATAAGGAATTTCCAATTTTCCAACTCAAGAAGTGATCATAGGAAAGGCTACCCACCTTTAACTCTCTATCTATATTTAAGAAAATACTATATTACAGAAAAGAAGTATCCATTCTCCACATCAATTACAAGGGTAAACTATCACAATATAATGAACCCAAAAAATATAAGAAATGGATCTATGATATCTCACATTAAATATCAAAGTTACTATTGGATGATAAAAGTAGACACAATAAAAGAAGAGACCTCAAATTGGTCAATCTCACAATGGGCTATATCAGCAGGGATAGTCAAAACAAAAGCCTTTGTAACCCATGAGGAAAGTCTAAGGTTCTCAAACTCAATAATAGGCAATAGAAGTAAATTGCCAAATCAAGGGTCATAAAATAGCCACAAAAGGTCAACCTATCTTTCGATATCACAATACTTCCCCAAATCAATCTAAGATAGCTACCAAAAAGGGAACACAGTCAACCCCACTATGCTAGGGGAAATAAATTATCACGTCGAGCTATGTCTACTCAAGACAAGGTATAATATCATAATAAAATGAATGTTTAACTTGAAAAAAATAGTCTATATAGCTACCCAACAAGAATCTATTACATCAAGTACAAACAACAAGAGATAATATTAAGTAATATCAGTAACCTCAGGTAGTGGTTGTAATAACAAATACCACTCAAGGGATATAATAGCGCTATTGTGCTAAGATAAATAGGACTTGAAACTAACAACAATCATGGGGAACAACATCAATATTCTATGTGGTCCATCAACTACTAAAAGAAATAAACCATGGAGTTATAAAATAATTATGAATTTAATAATACGGCACAAAATAATCGATGTTAATTCATTAGGGCATATACTTACCAATGGGTATAAAAAACCCAATACACATAATAAGAGATAATGGCGGGGAAAAAAAGCACACCAATCGTGGAAACATCTGCAATCATATGTCTGATAAGCATACAGAGAAATAAATCTGAATGGGTCTAACTCAAACTGAATGATTGAATCATCAAATTAGGTGTGACACACACTACCTCAAATAGAACACACCATAATATTACAAGCATGATGTAAATGAGTTGATTGACTAGAAATCCCATGCTGGGGACACTTTTAAGATTTATAGTCGATCTCTCTACAGTTGAAGCAAACTTCAAAAGCACAAGAATGACAAAAATACAAACTGAGACCATATGGTTGGCCAACTGATGCTGAGAGAAATTTGCAAAATTATGCTCTTACTTTCAAAATCATAGTTTATCTTAGGAACTCTAGGCTAGTGGGGAGTACGTGCTAACTTTGGTTGATCTTCTATCTCATACTTTAGTTATTGTCTAAATTGGTGAATTGTCCCAATCCAATCAAATCAAGATCCTTGAATACTTTGAGATACTGCCTCTCAGAATCCAAAAATAGTCACCATGGCTCGAAGAACCATACCATAAGTCCGCTAGTATAATGGGACCTCTTCCAACTATGATCACTATGATAAATCTAAAAACTACTCATAGTATGGCATACTATCTGTGTAGAGCTAATAGGTTGTAGGTGAAGCTAAATTCTACTTGAAGGATTCTTACTATATTATAAAATATCAATAGCACTATACTGATGGCATACCTCTTACCTCTATTTCCATAAGTCTCCATACATACTCTCTATGGTTCTCTCATAATCAATAGTCTGAGGGAAGAAATATTCGACTAATATCAAGTGTTTTTATGATAAACAGATAACAATACTAACCCATAAACATATCCATGCACCCATGTCTAACTAAGAAGGATGTAGCATAGGAGAATGCCTGGATCATATAAGAAATCCAATCACGTACACAAATGTAGTAAAGAACCCTGATAATCACCAATAGACCTAACTTTGGTCTGAAAATTGCTCGATAAATCAAATGTCATCTATGGCTAAGAGGTATCTATAACATGACTCAAATAACTAATTCTAAAACTCAAAGGTTAGAGTAGTCACAAGCTCAACTGGAGCCTTTCTTGGCCGAAATCCTTTTCAGCATCACTAAACATCTTCGATATCCATCTCTAAGTCTCTAATACAATGCTGCAATAAAACTTTGGAAAATCAATATGAAGTCTCGTATGCATCTCTTGGCAGTGTCGCATCATCGTTCGAGCATAGAATAGAGTCAAAGAATATGTTTGAGGTTCATGGAAAATAAAGACACACGATAAAGACTTAAGAATTGAATTTTTCAAAATGTCCCTTTATCCTTTCAAAGATAGGTTATGGATATCTCTGCATCGATACATAGGACTCTAATAACACTTAGCTCTTGTACTAATAAGCAGATGAAACTTAGGCTCTGATACCAATTTATCACAACCTAATTTCTCAGGTTATTATGGCATCTATATAGCCCACTAGCAGGTAATCCAACCCATAGTCTCGAACGACTAGTAATAGACTACTCAATTAATATAAGGAAAAAAGTATGGAATATACATAAAGTACAGTACAATAATAAGAACATCCCAAAAACTAGTGGAATCAGTATAAGATCTTCTAATATATTTAGAGTACAAACGTGAAATGTCAAAGAGAAATACTCTTGATACAACTTATCTATGAAAACAACATGGAAACTAGTCTAATACATAAGAAAGAGAGATAAGTAATACTTCAAACATTAAGAGCTTACCCTAAGTCTCTAAACCACGGCTACTCTAGATGATGCATACATCAACGTTGATAACCTGTACTATGATATGCAGGCTGCAGAAGTGTAGTTTAAGTATCAAAAGAATGGTATTCAGAAGGCAATTGCTAACTGACCTCTAACGATAAAGCAAATATAAACAATATGTAAACAAAATGAAAACTATACCCAAGAGTCTAGAGATTATATAGTAAATCAATGAGAATAATGAGGGACAACTATCATATTCAAGTCTAAGAGTCTAACAGAAAAAAATAAATGAAGTATTAGTGTGAACAATTCTATTCCAACTATATTCAATATACGTCCATGCTATATCTATATCCCATGTTAATATATGAACTAAGAGTGAAAGAAAGATATTTAGAAATATACAAAGGCATGAAATGAATATTCAATATGAACAAAGAAAAGAAGGGATGTACACTAGTTCCATTGTTGCATATATCTATATATATATACATACACATAAACATGAGGTCATCTCAAAGAGTAGTCTAGATTATCACTTTCTCAGTCTAAGACCTCATCATGGTACTATCAACATTAAATACTATCATACTTAGGGTTTGTAATTCATATTTCTAGACATGATATAATCATGTGTAACAATGCAATCATAAGATAAACAAGGCCAGAAACA
The DNA here is from genome assembly GCF_002878395.1 of Capsicum annuum. Taxonomy (NCBI): domain Eukaryota; kingdom Viridiplantae; phylum Streptophyta; class Magnoliopsida; order Solanales; family Solanaceae; genus Capsicum; species Capsicum annuum. Next base: position 82,792,971 of record NC_061117.1, on the reverse strand, counting down.
TACCTGAAATCTCGGTATCGATTCAACGGCCAATCTTCCATAAGCTAGGCATAATAATAATCATAATATTGATAATAAAAATATCATTAATAACACAAATAACCGATTACTCCAGGAAACCAAATAACTAATCAAGCCTATGCGTACCCCCACCGCCCTAGACTCAGAAGGTTCAATCAACACACAAAAACACAACGCATATCTTTACCCATGATTATACAACTATCCTGTACCGGCTGATATAAATAGGTACATACTGGTGAGGCAATGTGCATGCAGAAATTAATACAAGATACACAGTCAATATCAAAACTACCCATAACTATCATCATCATGATAATCATCATCATAATCAGCCTTTGGCCTTGCAGGGTATCAACTGATATCATTTATTTGCTAACCATTGTTAACTAGCTAATCCTTGTTTAATTATTCTATAATCTATAATTTAGCAAATATTTATCGCTATTAACTAGCCACCTCTTATTGCCAAAATCACTTATTGTCTTGCCTCATTAATATACAACTCTTCATTTAACAACTTATCGACATTATATACTAGCATCAATATCCCTAATCGTTTCCTATGTTAAACCCAACATCATTATTAGTAACATATCCACCATCTCTAACTAACATATTTCAACAATGAAAGATTTATTAACTAATACATTTGATACCTAGCCACCAAGTTTTATAGTCTTCTAATAGATAACTAACTACCACATCGTTTCATCCTTAATTAAGCATAACAATTAAAAGAACATATTTAATCTAGAATCATATAATTTACCGATACAATAATCATAAATTTACCAAATCTATACATGTCATCGCCAGTATCCAATCAAATAAGTTGTAAGCAATATACCACATCTTCTCCCGTCCCATACTAGAGAGATGTGTATATAAAATATACATATGAATCCATAAGCTATAATTTTAACCTTTAAAATAATAAACACTTCTCAAATATCCAATCATTATCATAACATAATCCTGGCCTAATAATAAATCTAGAATAATCACTAAATCATAATCACATCCTTAAGCCCATAGATATATCCAAAATTCATATCTATTATAATATTTATAAGTCGTAGCATATCTCTGGTTATCTCACACATATGAGTCATCTAACATATAGATGTTTAATAAGCATGTAATCCTCTCTCACATAGGAGGTATCTCAGACCTAGAAGGACTATTATAAATAAGCATGTAATTATCTCTGACATAGGATATCATATGCCAATAGGTCATACATCATGACTATAAGGTATATCACCTCTTAAAAGAAATTACCATAACTAAGAGAAATATTATCTCTATAGGACCAACAATCATAACCAAAAGAAGATAGCATCTATATAGGCATAAAAATTATATCTAAGAGAAAATAGCATCTCTACATTCATTACTATCATATCTAAGAGGAAATAGTATATTTATAGCCCAATAATCAATTCTGAGAGAAAAGTAGCATCTCTATAGTCTACGTAACTTATCTAAGGGAAATATCATCTCTAAATGCCCAATATCACTCCCTCAAGGTTTATCATAGTCATAGATCAAAACCCACAATTTGGGGAACATAAATACAAGCCACTAAGTCATGAAGTAACCTTATACTAAGGTTCACTATCATTATCTATGTCTAACATCGGCAACTAAGACATCAAGGTTAACACAAGTCTAGGAATATGTGGACCGGATGATCACACTTCTAAAACTTAATTTCCATAATCATGCATACCATGCCCCAATCTAGGCTAAATTATCTAGTTCAACTTCTTGATGTCAAGTAAGCCACATTCCCAATAGGATAGAAGCTTCAACTAGAAACCAGGTTACTCAATTCCACTCTACCCAACTTATAGTTCTAAGACTACCTCACTATTCCATAATGTTAAATCCACCATTCATGCCTTTAAATGGTAAAACCACAACCTAAATATAGCATTACATCATAACCATGCTACAACTAATCTAAACTAGAGAGTGAAGGCACTAGGATTAAAAAGGTTTATAAACGTATTATATTATGAATCCAAGACCCTTATCTAATCCCCCAAGCATCAATAATCCATGATAAGTTACTCTATGCATAATCAAGCTTATCATATTCGCACACAATACATATAACACATCATCTATCAAGAGGAATAGATAGAGGCCTATCTCTTAGTCAAATCGTAAACCTTTTATCGGGCACCACATACTCATCTTCACTTCATAATCCCTAAAATGCCATAACACTAATAAAACCATTATCCACTCATCAATACGAGTCTACTAGAACCTATATTGCTCTACTATGCTTCGGGTCTAAAAATGATACTAAAACCCCTAGATGGGTCCCACATATGAAAAATGAGTTTCTGTGACCAACCCACTCTTAAAAATCCATTAGAGAGTTATATCCTTTGATAAATTAGCGAAAATCACCCATATTTGGGGCTAAAATTAAGAAATAATCCATTAGCGTTTTTGGGGTAAAATAGGCATAAATTCAACCAAATAAATGAATCAATCACGAATATACAAGTAACCCAAGCACCCAATCAACACCCAAGACTCACTTTAACCTCTACACTACCTATTAGGGTTTATGGTTTAGAACACAAAGTAGAATTTTCTAATTCCCATCCTAAATTGGCCTTTTAAAGACCCAGGATCTTATGTCACAACCCGAGACTATCCCTAGTCTTAACATAGAGCTAGGAATCACAAGTGATCCCGAGCTAACCAATGAACAAGAATAATACTTGAGCAATATATTTAATTTGTATGAAAACTAAATTTGCTGAGCGGAAACATGATCATGAAAAAGTCTAAACAAATGCAATATTGATTAAGTCTACAACATGATAATCTGAAGAAAGAACTTAAAATACATATCATGACTCTAATTGACCATCTATGAAGCATCTACTATGTAAACTATGTATAGCTTGGACATGCCTAAAACTACCACTAATCAATACATATCAATAATCAAAATACATAACATGAACTGTAATGGACTGGAGTTCCCAAAATAGGAGAACTTATCACCCGTTGGATGATAGCTAAGAACTGTCTAACCATAGTGTGTGGACTATTTCTGGTACATATATTATGAAATAATGTAGACGCACAGACATAAATATGATCAGTACTTCTGGAATGAACTGAGCAAGTGGGAGTGAATGCGATATGTAAAACTAAATAGATACATAATCTTAAAATATGTATGCTAAGTGCAGGTAGACTGACCAAGAGACTGAAATCAACTAAAAGCTAAAGTATCTTAAAACATGAGTAACAAACATAAACTGATAAACTGGTGAATTACTACACTTAGTTTCTTAAATCTTTACTTTTGTAGAATAAGTAGTACTGAAGCTGGGAAATGGTTAAACATGAATATTGTATGTAAATCTCATGTAAATCTAAAAATACTATAAAATTTAAATAAGGGTCATTTATGGATAATAAGCATAAAAACGTTAACATGTAAAAATGAGACTGCATGACCATGTATAGCATGTACTGATTTGATCTGAATAACATGAATAATCTATAAAATTGACCGAATAATTATCAAAATCTAATTACTTGGTCAAGCAAACCTGAACTAAGATAAAGTGAATACTAACTAAAACTATGGGACCTATTATATAACCGACATAATCCATATGAGCTATCATTGAGTCCAACGTATGACCTATGTTGAGGAGGATTTTTTATCCTTTCTATCTTTATAATACCTAAATTAGAGTGATCACTAAACTGAGCCCATATTGATAAAGGGGAAACACTCTCTAGTGAGGCCTCTAAACCTACGGTGGCACATAGTTTCTAGAGAAGTAGGATACCTTAAACCCATACTTCCCAGTCGGTGCTTAATCCTTCGTCTAACTGAAAGACACGGATATACTAACTGGACATGCAATAATAACAGATAAGCTCAAGTCATGGTATTTTGAACACAACAGTGCATACAGATTCTGAAGTAATTAAAAACATATAAATGATAGTGCTCAACATGATCATAAGAAACTGAGTTTAACAATAAAACCATAAGTTGACTAACTCATTACTTGAGAGATCTAAAATATAAATAAACAAGTAGGTATTGGGTGTTCATAACCTGCCAGCACTGAATGATTACAACGCATCCATATCAATATGTAAAATAGCGACGTAAAATCATAATTCAAAGACCCAAAACATGAGATATTTCAATAAATAATTGAGAAATATGAATTTGAACATGGGAATGTGTTGAAAATTAGAGGACAACATAGTTACATGGTTTAATAAATAATTTAAAAATTTAGTAATAAATCGCTTTAATATGACTTGGGTAATAGAAATTTAAAGCATGACATAATCTAATTTACCTCGAAAAATATTTTGACATATCTTGAATTCTAATTTCTAAGAAGACATGCAATAAATTCATGATTTACATGGATAATTTTGCAAAAGAAGATTAAAATCCACACTTGAAGGGAATTTCGGGACTCAATGGGTTGAAGAAAGCCATTGATGAATATCCCACAAACCTCAATTTATCTATTTTTTATGAAAGCTTGAAATTTAAACTTGAATTCTTGTATTCTTAGGGAAGATTGCTTGAATTTCTTATTCCTTAGGATAAACCCTAATGTCTTTTTATTTGAGAGTGGAGAGGATAGAAAACATTGAAAACTGACTAATGATGTAAAACTATTATTTATAGGGTTATTTAAGTTGTAGAGGTAGGTTTTAAGGTAAGGAAAAGACCATAATACCCCTAAAGAAACCATAAAAATTATTGAAATTCTTCAGTTGATGAAAAGGTTGATGACACATCAGTTAGGTGATAGCTCATCACCCTAGTCGTCACTTCATGTTGGGATTTACCATTTACTAACCTAGGCTGATGACTAAAGCTAATGGCTTGTCACTTAGTTGACGGCTCATAAACTTAGTTGTCACCAAAGTGATGCCTTGTTAGCTTTGTCATCACCTAGTTGACAAACAGACACTTTTAAGTAATATGAGCATAACTTTCTTCTCCAATATCGACTTAAGGTAAAATTAGATGTGTGTGAAAGAAGACTCAAAGATCTTATATTTCATACATAGTAGGGCCCCTGAATCATTATATTATAAGATATACACTCGTTTGAAGTTGACTCTTATCGATAAAATATGAAAACTCAATCAATAAAAGTGTTGTAAACTCAACTTTTCTATAAGTGCTTCCTATGATCATGATTCACATATAAAACACTTTATACACAAGATGAATGGTCATGACTCTTATATTCATTTATTCAAATTCTAGCCCAAAAGTATAGGGTTTTACATATCAGGTGGTGTGATCATAAAAAAATGCTTACTGTGATCTCAACCATCACGATCAAACTTATCCCCACACAATCATAGTATTCCCTACACTGAGAGTTGGTCGAAATATAAAATCTTACTAAGTTTTGGCCAAGGCCTTAGGATGCATTTGAAATCCAATTTTTATCAATGAGATATGTAACCATACTAAATTCAATGTTTCAAACGCGTTGGCAAAGTTGGATTTTCAATATAAGGTTATTTCACTAAAGTTTTTTCTCGATGGCCATTTTAAACCAATGAAGACTTATAAATAGAGAATTGGTTCTAAAAATCAAATAACCTGTCCAGTGAGCGAATCATCAGTCCCACCGAGTCATAAATGACTTGTGGCTGCTATAGGGAATCCTAAATAGCAGAAATAAGCATAAATATGGAAAATAACCTAAAGGGTTATTACATGTTCGGTGAGCAGGTAGGCTTGGTTTAACCTTCTCATTGATTGAGCTATGTTATAGTATGATTCTTATTATATGCTAGATATAGAATGAGATTTAGGTGTTTGAGGTATGATTGATATTATATGGATATGATGGGCTATTTAAGCTACATTAAAATCATAATTTTAGGCATAATTGAAATAGCTTCTTAGGTATGAGGATAAATTGCTATCATAGGGAGTATTTAAGGCTTGTTCAACATCTAAAACTTGATTTATATACCATAGCCTAGTCCTAGGAAGAATTTTCCTTATTATTGATTTTGGGGATATTAAGTGGGCCCTTTGAACTACCTTAGGCAAAGACTTGAGCTAGTTTTGGAAGAGAAAAATACTTATTTACATTCTAAAATACTTACTAGGGGATTTAAGGAGGTTTGATACTTAACGATCATGATGCTTTGATTTTGAGACTTGATGCTAATTATGGTAAAATTTGATAATTTATTTATTATAATATTGATGATATGAGTTTCGGTTCAAGTCTACTAACTGGTTATGATATTGATAATATGAGTTATAGTTCAACTTTGATAATTGATTATGATATTGATCATATGAGTTCTAGTTCAAGTTCAATAATAGATTTTGATAATGGAAAAATGGGTTTCAGTTTAAGTGCAGCAAATGATGATATTGATGATGATGCTATTAAGTTTTTATTTGAGTCTGACATTGTGAGTTATTTATGATGTGATAAAGTATGGATAGGTTCATGGTCATGATATGATTGTTGGTAAATTATGGTTACTCGATTATTTACTTTTCTTTTTGTGTAACCTCCAGGCTTATGGGGGCTTGCATTGGGTTATTTACTTTTTGCAGTTATTGGATTATGGGGGCCAATTGAGTAGATATACTTGTGTAATCCTTATGTTATTAATTTACTTGTGCATAGTAGTGTTGGAGTTTATTTTCTGATTTTTCCTTTTACGTATCCTTAGCTTATTTTATCCCACATTTTATCATATCTATTTCATAATGTAGCTTAGTCAGCTGAGGATGGCTATTGAGTACCTATGGTTTCAGTAATCACACTACACTTTTGTACCTTTATGGTGATGATCCAAGTACTAGTTACTATCATTATTTTGACAATCGTGTTGTTTTGGATTCTCTAAATAGGGTGATCTCTCAGACTCGGAGTTGCTCCATTTTCCTCATATTATCTATGTATATTCATTCATTTTTTAGATAGGTTTTATTTGTCTATTTTAGAACTTGTGGTCTTTTTGTAGATCTTGTATCGACACTACTAGGTCATGTGATGTTTTCTATGTTTTATCTCCTTTTTAGATTATATTAATCATCTTGTTTTTATTACATGTCTTAAATTGTTGATTTCAACATTGTAGGCAATTTTCAATAAAATTAGCCTATTACTTATAGCTTCAGATTGCGGTTTGGCAAACCTACTAGTGGGATATAGTAGGTACCATAATTATTCATAAATTGGGTTATGATAGCAATGGTGGATTTTACCTCTACCCTATCTAGGAATGCATCAGACTAAAAATGTTCTCCCCAAGACTGAGTAACTCTATGACCACAATGATCAGGTGAATGACACCACCCCTTGCAACCTGAAATCAACCTCTGCCAACCTATGCATCTCCCTTAGCATATGGTGTTAGTTCTTTCTAATTCTATATTTGAGAACTTTTTTGTGGGCAACATTACCTATTACTTGGGAACTCACAAGCAAAACAACCAAAATCTCCAAAATCAAAACAAACACCACTTGTAGTAGGTTGATAGGAGAGTCTAAACAAACTAGATCATTCCCCACTACTTGAAAAATCTGAATGATAACCTCTGGTGGTACAATATGATGTTCGATGAACTAAAATACTAGAAAATATTAACCATCATCTGAAATAAATAAAGCTATATGAATTGGCCTTTTATGCTGAAAATGATAACCCCAACATGAGAAGATACTGCCTCAAGAAGATGAATTACTGAAGCCACAATGTCTACAAACCCTTTTATTCATGCCTCCATAGGCACACCAATGGATACCCTCAACACTCTTAGTATGATCCACAAACCATTAAAAGGTGTCCTAGTAGTCTCTAACAATGTTGCAGCCAACTTAAGTGCGGTAGCCAAGTCCTATATAATCTTTCTAAGGAACTTTTATTCTAACTGAATACTCATAAAGAATGCCTAGAAAGTGTATTGGGCATTGTCCCATACTCAATAACTAACATGGTACCTTTATCTAACTCATCTCTCAACTTCTCCCTTGAGATGTAAGGCACATACTTTGCAAGAATAGCCTCAAAGAACTTTATCCACATCATATAATCTGAAGCCACTAACAAGAACAAAGATAAGATCTCCATTATTTCTTTGATACCTCTCATTTCTAAAATGTAGTGTAATCCACACCAAGGGAGCAAAATTATGTTAAACAACTTTAGTATAAAACTAACTCATGTATGCCATCCTTAGGTGATTTAGTGACTTGGGAGAACCCAATATTACAAATCCATCAAACTTCTTTTACTCCTTAATAGTCATCACCAGTCTAGCAAGAATTAGAGAAGCAATAAGTCTGACTAGTAAAACATCAATATTTAAATCCATAATAATATATGGATGTACATAAAGAGTCTAAAATCCCTAAATTGATACTTGTTTTGGATGCTAAACACTATCATAGTCTGAGACCATAAAGAATGACAAAGAGTTCTCATATTTGAGCCAGACTCAGTAAGAAACTCAATACCTAAATCATGGTATCCTATAAGACTACATTAGCTTCAAAATTTTGTGGAATTAATGTTGTTCTCACTTTGTATAATTGGAAATATACACCCTTAGACTCAACTTCTATCTAAAAAGTTCTGATGTACCATCTCAGAATATCATATTTTACATCTTCAATGATGGATAATTTCTTATTTTCCAACAACCATTGGTGTTTTTAATGTACTTTAGGATTGTTATTAGTCATAAAACTCAAAAGAATAAAATGGGAACTTTAATGTATGCAACATGGTATATAACAGTCGTTAGTGCCCTAACAAATCATTAATCATATTCATCGACAATAAGCAAAAAAGAGGGGTAAAACTGAAGTAGGGTGACGGTCTAACTGATAGGTCATCAAGAATACAATGGACCACTACCCAAGATTTTATATTAAACTAAAAACAATAGAGACGTCGGGATAAGTGATGCTTTGGATGACGTGATGTTAGATGAGTGATGGACCATTGTTGTAGGCATCAAGACCACAATAGATCAGATCTAATCTGGCTATAGATAATGATTCATCTAAAAAAATGTCACCCAACTTACGAGTTTTCACCTAAGTCTAATACTATGATGAGACACAACAGATTTAAAATTTAAATCCGTACTTTATTAGAACCTATACCTAGTCTAGGGTTTAGAATTTGCATCTTTTTATATTGAACTAATTTTTTAATGTACTTAGTTCTCGATAAATGATTTTTGATGTTGGAAACACAACATTTTTAGTTTAACCATAGATTTATATTTTAAATTTCTACTTTGTAAGTTCTAATTCTTCTATTATGAAATCTATCTTTTCCATCTATTTTTTGGTCATGAGGGGCTAAAATCCATAGCAAGGGTTATGGAATCCTTATTTGAAATTCACTTTTAAGATTATGGGTTATTGAATTTGTACCGTTGGTTGTAATTATATTGCATTTCACTTCAGTTTAATGGGTTCAACAGGTTTCAAACTTTAGAATAACCCCTAAAACTTCACATTCTTAAGTAAAGAATTTAATGTTTGGAAAAGGGATTAGTAACAAGAATTTAGAATTTTCAACCTCTAATTAATAATTAATGCTTTAACTCAATTAATCTCTTAGGTCATACAATGAATTAGTATTTCATCACTTTAAGTTCAAAAGAATTAAAGTGTAAACAATCGTTGACGGTTGGGAAACATTATATATAGAATTGGCATCAATTATACTATAATTGCATGCACTGGTATAGATTCTTATGACCCAATGTTCAGAAGTGATTGAACACCAAGGTGAACATAATCCTACATTGTTCTTTCTTTATTCTGATACGTTATAAAAGTTACTTCGGTATTTTAACATAAATGAGATTAATTCTTCATTCTCTAATACAACCCCTTATTTTTTGGGAATTGATGACATATTGTCAATTAGACTACATATAACTTGATTAACAGCCTATTCCCTGTGGTATTTGACCCCAAACTTTGTTGGGTTATATATTACAAAGATTTCTTACACTTCTTTCAAGGGAGACATAGTTTGGGTGTATTAAATTTTTGCTCTACTTTTGGGGAATACCATTGTCAATTAAGTTTGTGTGTTAATTGACTTTTAGTCTCTTTTCCTAAGTTTACTTTTATTTGTTGTTTTTGTGTTAGTACGATATTGACTGTGTATGCCATAAAATTATCGTTCAAGTGACATCTACTACCTTTTGATAATGAATTCCATAGTACTCTAAGGAAATACATGAAAACATAACAAGAGGTAGAATGATTGCTTCACTAGTTGCCGCCAAGTTGAAGTAATAGAAAGTTAATGCTTTGGGCCATGTGAAAAAAGATCATATTGAGGAACTGTGAGATGATGAGTTGTCTAACCTTTTGAATGGACGACATTCTAACAATGTCTCATCAGCCAACCAAAATCAACAAGTATGAGGCAAATGATGACAATTACTTGCGGCTCAGTTTTCTTTTGATGATGATGACTTTTATGTAGTTGGTGATACAAGAGAAATTTTTTTTACCTACATTGGCTCCGAATGTTATGTTTCATATCATAAGTATAACAATAAAATTACTAAAGCTGAAAGAGTTACTCGGTGGACTACCCGGTGATGATGCAAACAAGCACTTGGTGAAACTTTTTTAACATTTGCAAATCCTTCGACTATCTTAGAATTAAGCAAAATGTTATCTGATTGAGATTATTCCCATTGACTCTATCAAGGAAGGAAACGTTGTGGTTGAATGACCTCACACCGAATTATATATCAAACTAGACGCAGCGGAAATTAACTTTCCTAGAAAGGTTCGTTTCTCCTTCTAGAATGTTATAGTTAGGGGATGAGATAAACTATTTACTTCAATTAGATAATGAGGATCTATATAAAACATAAGTGAGGTTCAAGACGAAGATGATTCAGTGTCCTAATTATAAGATGATCATGGACACTTAATAGAGATATTTAATATAGCACAAAATTCAAACAAAAAGACAACAATTGATAATGCAATAGGTGGTTCTTTTATGGCTTTTACTTTTTACTGGGGCGATTGAGATATTTAAAAGTGTGACCAAAACTAGTATAGATCAGTATACTAGGTATTCTAGAGTTACAAGCAACAGATATTCAGTAGGTATATCACCAGAGTAATGTTGAAGAGAAGAAGAGCATGACAAAGACATAGATTATGTGAAAATACAAATGGATTTACTTAACAAAAACTTTTTGTTTGGTAATGTTGTGAAGTCATGAAAGATGAGCCCCATAGTAAAGAAACGAAATCTGATTCCAAAGAAGAGGGTAACTATTTTTATAACCAAGGGATTATCAGGAACAATGACCAAGGAAATTAAGGTTTAACTATTGAAAGGATAACTATTATAACAAGGCTAGTAATAGAGATGACGAACAAGGGAATTAGAAGTGTAAAGGTGACCGATGTGGGTTGTATTTTCCACCTAAGAGATATGATAATGCTTTCAATTATTTAGGGAAGATTTCTATGGAAGCAATGTTATCTAAATTTCTAAAATGGGTGAGATTGATAGATGTAGGTGTTTAAGAGATAATAAGTAACTTATCAACTATGATTCATCTAGTGGATTACCATTACACTCTGATTAAGAAATTCAAGTTAGTTAACCGGGGGATTACTTCGTGACATGCTTATAAGACCCATTCGTCTAGAAAGTATCATCCATGTCAATCTCATCCCTTAGTATCAAATGAATCAATCAATTGCAGCTTTTAATCAAAGGAAGGGTTTAAGTTTTTTTTAGTTATATAGAAATGATTGAACTTGTCTAGCTATACCACAAAAAAGGGGTAAAGTGTTCCCTGAGCCATATCCAGTCTTTTATATGCATATGGATGATGTTACATCCAAGGATAAATTTATTATTGATGATGGTTTTTCAAAAATTTATCTAGTAGATTCTGAGAAGGAGAAAGAAGTAGGTGAGAACAAGTTCACTATAGAACAACAACCTTGATTGATGGATGAAAAAGAGCTAAGTCAGATAAAAAGGAAGGAGGCAGAAATTCCCCTATCAAAAATTCCTAGTCCTCCTCCTCAATTTCCACACAAGATGAAGAAAAAGGTTCAAAATGACCAAATAAGTAAGCTTATGGCCATGTTCAAGAAGTTATAAGTAAATATTCCATTTATTGAGTATTTGGAACAAATTTTAGGGTTGCAAAGTTCATGAGCAACCTGGTTACTAAGAAGAGACCAATGTGTTATGAGCCAGTAAATAGCCTTTATCACTGCAGTGCCATTGCCATAAGATTAGTTCAAAAGAAATCCGATCAAAGAGCATTCACGATTTTGTGTACAATTGGCACCTTTAGTTTACCTAAGGCTCTTTGTGATCTTAGAGTGAGTTCTAACTTGATGCCATTAGCTATATATCAGCAGTTAGATCTGCGAACTTCCAAGATGACATCTATGTAGTTGTTGATAGCATCTATTCCATCAAGAAGCATATGGATATTCTTTATGATGTGTTGGTAAAGGAAGAAAATTTTATATATCTAGCAGATTTTGAAATTGTTGATTGCAAGGTCTATCTTGAGATGCTCATAATACAGGGTAGACCTTTTCTATCCATTGGAAGAGCATTAGTGGATAAGGAGTGGAATGAGCTAAAATTCAAGCTCAACAATGAAGAGGTGAACTTTGATGTTTGTCGGTCAATGCAGAAGCCCAAAGATATGAAAGTAATATTAGTTATTGATATTGTAGTGGAATGCAAAATAGTGGTGTATGTTTAAAATGGATTCACTATTGAAACTTTGGTAGTATTATTAATAAAATTAATAGTAATAAAAGTGATGAGTATGAATAAAAAATGTGTGCATTGATCCTTATGGGTTAATACTCATAAATACTAAAGAAATCAAACTTTCATTTAAAAAATAGGCAAAAACCATCAGCAAAGCCATCGATTGAAAAGCCATCTATGCCAAAGTTGAAAGAATTACAAGATAATATGAGATAAGTGTTTCTAGGTGAAAAAAAAATTCTAGTAATTATTACAACATACTTTGTAGAACAACAAGTTGAGGCTCTTATTTCAGTGTTAAGAAACTAAAAGAGTGTGATTGGATGGATAATTGCTGATATCAATGGTATTCCACCGGGTATTTGAACTCACAAGATCCAGTTAGAAGATGATTTTACGACTACTATTAAATATCAGTAGAGATTTAATCAACCTATGTAGGAGGTGGTAAAGAAGGATACTATAAAATGGCCTGATGAAAGAATGGTTTACAAAATTTTATATAGCAAGTGAGTAAGCCCTGTCTAATATGAACCGAAGAAGGAAGGCATAATCGTTGTTGCCAATGAGATAAATTAATTGATTCCTATTAGGGAAATTATGGTATGGAGAGTGTGTATGGACTAATGAAAGTTGAACTCATGGACACTACATGATCACTTAACAATGCCTTTTAAGGATCAAATGTTTGATAGGCTAGCTGAACGAGGTTGATACTACTTCATGGATTGTTACTTCGAACACAACCAGATATGCATTGCGCCAGAAGACTAGGAAAGACAATTCTTAAATGTCTTTATGGTAATTTTACATTCAAATGAATTCCTTTTAAATTATGTAATGCTCTAGCTACTTTCCAAAGGTGTATGATGTTGATTATCATTGATATGGTAGTGACACGACCCGACCAAGAACTTAAAAGTGCCAAATTGAGGATAGAAGCCTTATTTAGGGATGGAGGATCTTGGAAAAAGGTGATCATGGGCCTTACAATTGGAAGTGAGTGCCTAGGTTCAAATCGTTGCTGAAAATTAAAAGAGAAAAAGAAAGGGAGCAACCAAAAATAAGGCATGAACATACAAAAAGAAAGAGATGAAAAAATAATGATTTCCAAAGGAGGGTGAACTAATGTGCTAAAGATAGGAACATGTGTGATTTAGAAATGAAATACGTGTCCAATGATCCAATATTTTTCTAATTAGTGTGTTATTTGGAGTTTAAGGAGGGTGTAGTTACTTTCATCCTAAATGTCTATCCTGCCCTTCCCCAAACCTACATTACAAGCTTGAAAAAACCCTTTGAGATCCCTAACCAAGTGTCTTTGAGTTTGTAATGATCGAAATAAGGGAACCATATGGTATGATAATTGTGTGTTGTCACAACCTAAACTATTGCCTTACCATTAATACACAAATGGAACACAATGCCAGTATAGTAGAAAAATTTTGAACATATCACAAGATTTTTGAGTATGACTCAAAATAAGTCCAAGAATTCAACAACCAATCCCAAGTCCACATTAATCAACAAAGCCTATATGAAACCAACATCAATCTAGGTCGAAAAATGCCCCCAACGATCTCCAAAACTAAAACAAGGTAAAGTATATGACATAAGGAAATTGAAATATGAAATGAGGTCTTACGAAGTATGGAAGATTACCTATTCCATATGACTCATGAGCTATCCCATAATCAGCTAGTCCCTATGTAGAAAAAGTAAAAGTATGCTTGATTCCTGCATCGCGCAGGGTTACAAAGTCTAGAGATGGTTAGTGAGATTATAACTAGAATGTAACTAAGGGAAAAAGGATAAAATAAGGCCATTATCAATATTTCAAAATCATTTGAAGCCAATACACATAATCATATATATATAAGCCTGTCATTTCGAGAAATAAAACAAGACTTATCATGAAGTAAAATGTTATCCTGGATTATGTAGCTCAATCATCATAATAGGAACACACGAGCAATATGGGTTCTACTCCCCTATAAAAGGGCCCCAATGCGTGTTAGCTGCATGAATTGGAGGTATCAAGGAAGACCAAAGAATGCCCTGACTATACGTCAATCCAAGATACAAATATATCAATAGTGTTAACCATGCACACAGGTCATCAAGACCAAACCTCATGTTGGCAAACATGAGTTTCCAGTATAAGTCATTCAAGACCCATACCACTATGGCGTAGCTACACAACCCCCATTAACCTTAATTTAAGACACAAGTTTCATATAACTCATTCATTAACCATGCATTATACATTAAGGAACACCTTAGGTATCATTATACCTTATGCTTGTGCGCATATAGTTATGCCATTACAGTTCCATTAACTTGGGAGAATGACTCCACCCCCTTTAGTTAATTCAATCAAGTTGGTGGAATGCCTCAACCTCCTTAAGATTACCAAATCAACTCAGGCGAATGCCTTGATCCTTGAGGTTTTAATTTCAGTCATAACACGATAAACAAGGCCTTCAAAATTCATGTTTAATCTTTTAACAATTTATGCAATATAAAAGTATAGATGAGAAAGTCAAACCAAGTGACAAATCATATTTCAAAACCAATTATACAAATGTTTTGATGAAACACAATTTCCAAACAACTTCAATACCAAAATCATCAAATTGGGGGAATATCTTGACCTCCATTCTTATTCCCACACCCATGTACCCAATAGTTCAAAACATGAAAACAGAGCATAAACAATTGTATTTAAACCACTGGAAATCTGTTCAAGTTGAATTCATTCCAATACCCTCAAACCCATATTCGCAAACCAAAATTAAATCAATTTGGTACCATCAAAAATATGTTTATGATAAAATAATAGTAGGAGGAGTGTAACAAGCTTCAGATACACGAGATCTAGAGAGTAATTTTGAGCTTCATACCCAGAGGATGAATGCATGATAAAATCCTTATGCTTTATTGGGGATTTGAGTTTGAGAGTGTAATAGGGGAAATTAATCTCTTTAAAACCTAAGGGAATAGGATATATTATGCTTAAGGGTTGTACATAAGTGAAAAAAATAAACTATCCCTTATCCTAAGCAACTGAAACAAAACTGGGTGGATTTTATATTGCGGTGTGGCACAAACCTTATCACTAAAGCTAATCTCCGTGCCACACTGCTAAACACAGAGACTCTCCTCCGTGTCACTTTGGATATCATAGAGACTATTTTAACGCCCTAAAATCTAATCTCGAGCCATCACACGGTGCTCAATAGTACGAGTAGCCCCAATCTAACCCTTTGAGCCTGCTACTAGATTTGAACCTTACTTTAAGATAATCTAATAAAGAATTAATGTTGCATTATACCAAAAACTTAACTGAATAAACTATAGGTATTATCTGAATAACAAACACTGAAAGTCTGTAATTAAACTCGTTGTCCGACAATCTCTACTATTAAAGAACTAGAGAGCCATTGGGTCACGCCCCCAACTGACTCAGACGAAACTAAAAATGATAACTTAATTACTATGAAAGCTAGAAATCTGAAGAAGTAGGCTTTAAAATCATAAGGACTTACCAACTGTGGGAGCGTAGATAGAGATTCATGAACTACTCACACTGATGATACTGAGCACCTGAACCTACATTATAAGACAATGTGGCACATATATATGTGGATCAACACTTTGAGGATGTACTGAGTATATGGGGTGTAATGCATAAGTAAACATCATCATAATTAGAAAGTAAATGCACATGGATGTATATGACTCACATAAGCTTGATTATCTAAAATATTGAAATATAAAATCATGTATAAAAAATCATACTTGTAAATCTAGCGAGTCATAACACTTAGTCTTATAAAAGCTTTTCTATGATTCTTTTCTTCTGAAACTCAGAAGATTTGGGAGCTTTGGAAATCTTTCAACTTTAAGACTTAGGGACTTTGGGACTCAAGGAGTTTCTTTCAACCGACAAAAACTATGTGAGCTGACATGGATTCCAATATCTTTCCCACATTGGGGGAGCTATTCTACCCTTGCCATCTGAATATAACCTTAACTTTAATGATCACTATCTTAGCCCATAATGGGCATTTAGAACCTATGGTGGTTCATAGTTCTGGGGCATGAGACCTTGGAATCATACCCAATTTGGTGCTAAATATGACTTCCATACTTATTGCTCAAAATATTTAGGAAATCCACCTTAAAACAGCACAAGGGTATATAATGAAAACTAATTATACTTCTCTTTGCTTTAAATCATAAATAATGTGGATTCATAACTTATCTTAGGTTTAGATGATCAATATTTCGTTCAAAATCTGAATGCTTGCTTTTTGAAGTATGCTAATAATATTCTCTTCATGAAATATCAAAATTCATACTTGGGTTTAAAGCATATGTATTTAAATTATTAGAATTTCATAATGAAGATTAACTCTCAACAATTATCTAGGAAAACACTTGAAAATATCAATTCATAATAGGGATGTACAATTCATGATATAAATTCTCAATTCAGACCATAAATAGGTGGGATAAACATGCAATTCAAGGCTTAAATCACTTATATCTTCATAAACTTAAAACAAGATGCTTTGGGTACAAACCCCAACTTGTAAATCATGTAATCTTTAATAAAATTCGTGTTTTTTGGGCACAAAGAAGAAAGATTTGTCCTTGTTCAAACCCCATATACCTCGGATAATGAACTAGATGAATAACCTTACTTTCGAGACTCTATTTGTGCTCTTCAATGATGGTTCTTGGAATTCTTGTGTTGGAACTCTTGAATATTGAATTAATTTGGAAAAGGATGGTGGAATTTTGGGATTCTTAAGGTTGATTATTGAAGCTTAGGGTTTTTGGATGAGAGAAATCTGGAGAATTATATCATAAGATGCTTTTAATAGCACTAAATCTTATGTTTAGATGGAATTAGGGGCTGGGAAAATTTCCAAAATACCCTTTTTCACATTTGAACGTCACTAGAAAAAATGTAACTGGGTCCCGATTTAATAGGCCACTGCCACGCTCCACTATAGCGATGGCTTACTAGATATTGAGGAATGGGAAATTGGGGTCCTCTGCGACGCGCAGCTATTGCATTGTACTATTGAATTTTGCTAATTAGAGCCTGGAACGTCAATACGACCCACCACCATCACGGTACCTTGTAGAAATTCCATTTTTTCCTTTAGCGTGATGTGACCCTATCGCGTTGGGCTACTGGAATTTGACATTTGGGAGAATAGACCTCTCCATGATGTGCCAATACAATAGATTTTCATTGAAAATTGACAAATAGAAATTTAGACCTTGCCTTGATGTGCCAACATCACAGTGGTCCATTGGAAAGTGACAATTATGAAATTGTCCTTCACTGCAATGCGCTGACTGCCCAGTTGGGACACTGTCAACTTAAAAATACTCTAACTTCTTCACCGAGTGTCGAGTTTGGATGAATTTGGTATCGATGTAAAGCTTATTTAATTTCCCACACAATAAAATGTTGAAACCTAGAAAATTCTATGCGAAATAAACATTAATCATTTTGGAAGACATTTCTTAACATTCTATGAACGAATTTAAGCTAGAAAAAGTTTGGGTTATTACAATATCTCCCCCTTGGGAGCATTCGTCCTTGAATGTGGCTAGAGAAGTTAAGACAGTGAAAACTAAGGCCATAACTAGAATATACAACTAAAAGCATGACTCAATTGATTGCAAATACATAAATTATTGAATGATTGGCTATATAATGCTGAAACTTAGACTTAAAAGAGATGATCTGGGGAAACTTGTTACCTGAAACTAAATCTGAATCTGTAGCGAAAAGATGAGGGTACTTGGTCTGCATATCTGCTTCTGCTTAACAAGTGGCTCCCTCAATGGATTGATTTATCCTAAGAACCTTGACTAGGGGACTTCTTTGTTCCTTAGACTACAAGTCTGATGCTCAAGGATCTCAAATGGAATTTCTTGATAAGAGAGGCTATCATGAACCTCTGTACTTTCTAAGGGTACTATGACTATTGGATCACTAAAACACTTCTTCAACAAAGACACACAGAACACAGGATGTACGAACGATAAATCTGTAGGCAACTCAAGCTCATATGCCACCTTCCCAACAAGGCTTATGATTCGGAAAGGACCTATATAATGGGGACTAAGTTTTCCTTTCTTGCCAAATCTCTTTACCACCTTCATGGGTGAAACTTTTAAATAGACTAAATCATAAACTTCAAACTCAAGATATCTTCTTCTAACATCCATATACGACTTTTGACTATTCTGAGCTATTTTCAACCTTTCTTGAATCAACTGTACATTCTCCATAGCTTCTAACACCATATCTAGTAGCCCTAACAATGCAGCCTCACCCACTTCAAACTATCCGATAGGTGATCTACATCTCCTACTATAAAGTGCCATAAATAGGGCCATCTAAATGCTAGTATAATAACTATTATTATACACAAACTCAATCAACGGCAAATGCTCATCCAAAATACCCCTGAAATCAAGCACACACGCTCTCAACATATCTTCTAGAGTCTGAGTGATCCTCTCTACCTGACCATCAGTCTAAGGATGAAAAGCAGAACTAAGATAAACTTGGGTACCAAGACCCTTCTGAAAAGCTCTTCAAAACTGGGAAGTAAACTGAGTACCCTTATCTGAGATAATGGACAAGGGCACTCTATGCAATCTGACTAACTCTTAGATATACAACTTAGAATAATCCTCAACTTTATAAGATATGTGGACTGGCAAGAAATATGCTGACTTAGTCAATCTGTCCATAATAACCTAAATCAAATCATGATGACGACGCAAATGGGGTAACCCTATTACAAAGTCCATATTCACCTCTTCCCAATTTCAAGTATAAATACTGAACTCTTGCAAAACACCACCAGGCCTTTGGTGCTTTAGCTTAACCTATTGACAAGTTGGACACTTATCTACAAACTCTACTATATCTCTCTTCATACAGCTCCACCAATAGATTTCTCACAATCTCAGTACATTTTAGTAGCACCAAGATAAATGAAGTAACACGCAGCATGCACCTCATCCATAATCCATTGTCTCAACTCATCTATACCTGGAACACACATTCTACTCTGGTATCTCATCACACCATCTCCCCATTGGGAGAAAACCTCTACCTTTTGGTCTTTAACTAACTCCTTCAACTTAACCAAATGGAATCCTGATATTGTTTCTCCTTCACCTAAGAAACTACGAAAGATTCAGTACTACTCTACACCTAAATGCTACCGTTAGTCAAATTAACCAATATAACACCCAACTTAGCTAAATGGTGTACTTTTCGAGATCACTCTCTCTTATCATTCTCCAAATGAGCAACACTGCTTATAGATAATCAACTAAGGTCATCCTCCACTACATTGGCCTTACCCGGATGATACAGCGCACTCATGTCATAATATTTTAGCTGTTCTAACCACTATCTCTGATGAAGATTTAACTCCCTCTACATAATCACATATTGCAGGCTTTTGTAGTCCGTGAACAAATCAACATGCAAACCATACAAGTAGTGTCTCCAGATTTTCAAAGCAAACATCACAACAACTAATTCAAGATCATGGGTTGGGTAATTCTTTTCAAAACACAACCCAAACCAACTCTAGAGGCATCAAAATACACAACAAAATCATTCGTACCATCATATAATGCTAAGACTGGGGTTGAAGTGAGTCGAGTCTTCAACTTTTGAAAACTCTTCTCACTAGAATCTAACCACTGAAAGTTAACCTTCTTCAGAGTTAATCGAGTCATATAAGACATAATGGATGAAAAACCCTCAAAAAAACGTCTGTAATAGCCAACTAAACCCAAGAAACTCCTAATTTCTAATGGAGAGACAAGTCTAGGCCAATTTATTATGGCTTTTATCTTTTGCGGATCAACTCCAATACCCCCCATGGAAATAACATGATCGAGGAAAGCAATTGACCTTAGCCAAAATTCACATTTGATAAATTTAGTGAACAACAGGTGATCTCTAAGAGTTTACAACATAATTCAGAGATGGTTTTGCATGATCATCCTCACTACGAGAGTAGACAAGAATGTCATCGATAAAGACTATGAAAAACATCTCCAGATACTATTTAAACACTCGATTCATCAAGTCCATGAAAGCTATTGAGGTATTTGTTAGCCCGAAGGACATGACTAGAAACTCAAAATAACCATGACATTTCCTTACTTGGAGTTGATGATAGCCGGATCTAAGGTCTATCTTTGAGAAATAAGTTGCACGTTAGAGTTGGTCAAATAAGTTACAATTATATGAAGAGGATATCTATTCTTTTCTGTGACTTTATTCAACTGATGATAGTTAATGCATATATGCAAAGAACCATCTTTTTTTAAGATGAAAAAGAGGGGAGCGCCCCATGGAGAAACACTAGGTCTTATGAACTATTTTTCTAAAAGATCTTTCTTTTGATTTTTCAACTCCTTAAGTTTGGTAGGAGCCATACGATATGGAGAAATGGAAATAAGATGAGTATTAGGAAGAAGATCAATTCTGAATTCTAGTTCCCTATCTGTAGACACCCCTGGCAAATCTTTAGGTGGAACCCCTGGTAATTCAAATACGTGACTACTCAAAGGCTGGCTCATTGGGAAACTGAAACTTCAACACTCGAGTGTGATAATCTATGGATGCATAACTAGAATGAAGCCAATCCATACAAGGAATAAGGTCTAAGTCAACCATGTCTAATTCTATGAAAGACAGTAATGGGACACTTTCTATAAATCCTTTGGCAACAACTGATTCCTCTACTAGTGTAGAAACAAACAAAGGCTCGGGGGTCTTTTTAGAGCTTATCTCAAAATTCACTGCAACCAATGGGGTTAAATAACAGAAACTTGACCCAGAGTCTAACAACACATAAACATCAAAATGGAATACATGAAGAATATTAGTAACAATATTTAGGGAGCTCTCCTGCTCCTAGTGGGATAGTAAAGCATAGAACCAATTCTGGCGCTGATCGTCACCGGTACTAGATGATATGCCCTGAGGAGGCGCTAGGCGAGCTACAGGAGCTGGTGCAATAGTATCCCCTATCTGAGGACGAACATCTCTGTTTCCCTTCTTAGAATATATGCACTCGCTAATTTCATGACCTAACTTGCCACAACCAAAACAATCCTTTTGTCCAGCCAAGCATTTACCAAGATGAGTTCTACCACACTTAGAACATGGAGGATAACTGGGCTTACCTCCCTTACTATTCTAGGACCTGGATATAGAAGACATACCTTACTTCTCTTGTATACCTCTAGGAGTGGGAGTACAAGCTGAAGATAGCACTGGCAATGGAGAATCACTTTAAAACTGCGAGCGATTTCCCCCTACAGACCTTAACTGACCATACTCAAACTGTGTTGTTCTAGCCATCTTATTTCCCCTCTCTCTTTTCTTTAACTTTTTTACTTCGATTTGGTGGGCATGAGTGATAAACCTAAAAAGATCCATATCTCTGATAATCATGATAGTCCTACACTTCTTGACTACCAATCTCGACACTCCAATAACGAACTTACTAATACTAGATCTGGTGTCAGCTATCAACTTGGGATCATACTTAGATAACTTTTGAACATAAGGCAGTACTCTTTTATAGTAATTGAACCCTGCCTCAGGTTCATGAACTCCTCAACCTTGGCTTCCCGCAGCTCATGCAGAAAGAATCTATCTAGAAAAGCATCTGGGAATACCTACAACCTCATAGGAGCTGCATTCTCACCACTACCTTTCTTCCATATGACAACCCAATCATAAGTAACATCTTTCAACCTATAAGAAGCCAATTCTACACTCTCCTCTTCTGTGACATGCATAATTTAGGTGATCATTTTCACCTCATCAAAATAGAATTGGGGGTTCTCACCTATTTATGACCCAAAGAAATCAGGCAAATTAAAACCCATAAAGTCACAAAGTTTGGCTGCAGCTAAATAACCTCTTTATTGACGCAGAACGGTAGCCTAATAATTAACTTGAACATTAGCATTCACAGCTTGGGCTAACACCTAAAAGGCAGCCCAAAATTCAGCATTCGACACTTTCTCATTCAGGGGATCAACAGGCTGGGGTGGATGGTTATCATTCCTTCGGGCATTTGTTCTGTGAGGAGGCATATTCTATCATGAAAGATCATGAAATAATAGTAGATAAAGATAGTTGTAAGCATAATGGATAATGAAAGAAAGAGAGGATTTTCCTAAAACACTTCATAGCCTCTTGCTCAAAGATATGGTACGCTTCACACCTATGATCAAGACTCTACGTAATGTGGATTGTCTGAATCCCTAGGACTCTTTAAACCTTAGGCTCTGATAAAAAGTTTGTAACACCCTGAAATCTAATCCCGAGATGTAACACGGTTCTTAAGGCTATGAGTAACCCTAAGCTAACCCTTTTAGCCTGCTACAAGATTTGAACCTTACTTTAAGATAATCTAATCAAAGAAATCCTGTTGTATTATACCAAAAACTAAACTGAATAAACTGTAGGTACTGTTTGAATAACAAATACTGAAAGTCTGTAATTAAACTTGTAGTCCGATAAGCCTCTACTACTAAAGAACTAGAGAGCCATTATGACAGACCCCCAACTAACTCAAGCTAAACTGTAAATGATATTTCAATTACTATGAAAGATTGAAATATAAAGAATTAGGCCCTCGAATAATAAGGACTCACCAACTGTGGAAGTGTAGATAGAGATGCTCAAACTACTCACACTGATGATATTGAGCACCTGAACCTATATTATTAAACATAGTAGCACATAGACATATATGTGGATCAGCACTTTGAGGATGTATTGAGTATATAGGGGTATAATGTATAAGTAAACATCATCATAATTAGAAAGTAAATGCATGTGGATGTATATGACTCACATCAGCTTGATTATCTAAAATATAAAAATATAAAATCATGTATAACAAATCATACTTGTAAATCTAGTAAGTCATAACACTTAGTCTCGTAAAAGCTTTTCTATCATTCTTTTATTCTGAAACACATAAGCTTTAGGATCTTGGGAAATGTTTGAACTTTGAGACTTAGGGAGTTTCTTCTAACTGACGTAAACTATGTAAGCTGACATGGAGTCCAAATTCTTGCCCATATTGGGGAGAGATGTTCTACCCTTGCCATCAGAATAGAACCTTAACTTTAGTGATCACTATCTTAGCCCATTATGGGCATTTGGAACCTATAGTGGCTCATAGTTCTGGGGCATGATACCTTGGAATCATACCTAACTTGGTGATAAAACAGCACCAGGGCTTATACTGAAAACCAATTATACTTCCCTTTACTTTAAATCATAAATAATGTGGATTCCTAACTTATCTTAGTTTCAAAAGATCAATCTATCTTTAAACTCTGAATGTTTGTTTGTTGAAGCATGCTAATAATATTCTCTTCATGAAATATCAAAATTCATACTGGGGTTTAAAGCATATGTACTTAAATGATCATAATTTCATAATGAAGTTTAACTCTTAATAGTTATCTTGGAAAACACTTGAAAATATCAATTCACAATAGGGATGTATGATTCATGATATAAATTGTCAATACAAAGCATAAATAGGTGGGATAAACATCCAATTTAAGGGATAAATCACTTATATCTTCATAAACTTAAAACAAGATGCTTTGGGTATAAACCCCAACTTCTAAATCATGTAATCTATAAAAAAATTCATGCTTTGGCAGAAAGACAATAATTTGTCCTTGTTCAAACCCCACATACCTTGGATAATGAACTAGATGAACAACCTTTCTTTTAAGACTCTATTTGTGCTCTTGAATGATGGTTCTTGGAGTTCTTGTGTTGGGACTCTTGAATCTTGAATTAATTTGGAAAAAAGATGGTGGAATTTTGGGATTCTTGAGGTTGATTGTTGAAGATTAGGGTTTTTGGTTGAGAGAAATCTTGAGAATTATATCATAAGATGCTTGTAATAGCCCTAAATCTTGTGTTTAGATGGAATTAGGGGATGGGAAAAATTCCAAAATACCCTTTTTGACTTTTGAATAAAACTGAAAAAAATGTAAATGGGTCCCAATTTAATGGGCCACCGCAACGCGCCACCATCGCGGTGGCTCACTGGAAAATGAGAAATGGAAAATTGGGGTCCTCCGCGATGCGCAGCTATTGCGTTGTCCCACTGGATTTTGATAATTGGGACCTGGAACCTCAATGCGATGTGCCACAATTGCGGTACCCTGTAGAATGGAGTTCTTGTGTTGGGACTCTTGAATCTTGAATTAATTTGGAAAAAGGATGGTGGAATTTTGGGATTCTTGAGGTTGATTGTTGAAGATTAGGGTTTTTGGTTGAGAGAAATCTTGAGAATTATATCATAAGATGCTTGTAATAGCCCTAAATCTTGTGCTTAGATGGAATTAGGGGATGGGGAAAATTCATAAATACCCTTTTTGACTTCTGAATAAAACTGAAAAAAATGTAAATGGGTCCCAATTTAATGGGCCACCACAACGCGCCACCATCGCGGTGGCTCACTGGAAAATGAGGAATGGAAAATTGGGGTCCTCCGCGACGCGCAGCTATTGCGTTGTCCCACTGGATTTTGATAATTGGGACCTGGAACCTCAATGCGATGTGCCACAATTGCGGTACCCTGTAGAATGGAGTTCTTGTGTTGGGACTCTTGAATCTTGAATTAATTTGGAAAAAGAATGGTGGAATTTTGGGATTCTTGAGGTTGATTGTTGAAGATTAGGGTTTTTGGTTGAGAGATCTTGAGAATTATATCATAAGATGCTTGTAATAGCCCTAAATCTTGTGTTTAGATGGAATTAGGGGATGGGAAAAATTCCAAAATACCCTTTTTGACTTCTGAATAAAACTGAAAAAAATGTA
This sequence comes from Capsicum annuum, assembly GCF_002878395.1. NCBI lineage: Eukaryota > Viridiplantae > Streptophyta > Magnoliopsida > Solanales > Solanaceae > Capsicum > Capsicum annuum. The sequence continues at coordinate 82,767,182 of NC_061117.1, read as the reverse complement.
AATGGGTCCCAATTTAATAGGCCACCGCAACGCGCCACCATCGCGGTGGCTCACTGGAAAATGAGGAATGGAAAATTGGGTCCTCCGCGACGCGCAGCTATTGCGTTGTCCCACTGGATTTTGATAATTTGGACCTGGAACCTCAATGCGATGTGCCACAATTGCGGTACCCTGTAGAAATGCCATTTATGTCTTCAGTACAATGCGCCCCTATCACATTGGGCTATTGGAATTCGACAATTGGGTAAATGGACCTCTCCACAATGCGCCAATATCACAGAGGTCCACAAGAAATTGATAAATGGGAATTTGGACCTCGCCGCGATGCATCAACATCACAGAGGTCTACTGGAAAGTGACAATTATGAAATTGTCCTTCACCGCGATGCGGTGACTGCCTAATTGGGACACTGTCAACTTAAAAACGCTCTAACTTCTTCACCGAGTGTCGAATTTGGAATAATTTGGTATCATTGGAAAGCTTATTTAATTTCCCACACTATGTGAAACACATATTAATCATTTTTGAAGACATCCCTTAACATTCTATGAATGAATTTAAGCTAGAAAAAGTTCAGGGTAATAGAACTATCCTACATTATACGGGGATATCGCGGAGGGTCACTACCTCTGGGGTCCAAAACCTCCCCGAACCTCATTCAAAAATTCCGAAACTCCCCTAAGACACACCATTCTAATGCCTAATGACAATTTAAGTCAAAAATCAACATTTAAAACTTGGTAGGGCCAAATATAAAATGTCCAAAATTTTGGGGGTGTTACATTATCCCCCCCCCCCCCCCCCCTAAAGGATCATTCGTCCTCAAATGATGAGCAAGGACATTTTTCCCACGAGAATAGCCATATTACACAAAATCAAATGAGAGACTCTGACATTAACAAGGGAAAACTAAATTCATACCTTTAGCCCTTTCGCCCTACACATGGAACAAAAATGTGTACTTAGCCTTTATATCTTCCTCTGCTTCCCAAGTTGCTTCTTCCATATTATGGTTCTTCCAAAGGACATTTACTGAAGCTACATCTTTAGTCCTCAATTTATGAACTTTTCCATCCAACATCTCCACCGGGAACTCATCATATGATAAGATTCTAAAATGTCAACACTCTTAATATGAATCACCAAGGAAGGATCACCCATACATTTCTTCAACAATGACACATGAAACACAAGCTGAATAGACTACAAACTTGTAAGAATTTCTATCTCATAGGGAACATTCCACAGTTTCTTAAAAAGAAAATAAGGGCCAACATATTAGAGACCTAGCTTCACTTTCTTTCAAAATTACATCACTCCTTTCATGGTAGTTACCTTCAAAAACACCCGATCACTAACATCCAATACCAACTATCTTTACCCGACGTCCGCATAGGACTTTTGAAAACATTGAGATGTCTTAAGCCTATACCAAATCACCTTCTCCATAGCTTGATTAACTAAGTCAGGACCAAACAATCTAGCCTAACTAACTTTAAACCACCCACTTGGAGATCTGCATCTCCTACCATACAAAGCCTCAAATGGAGACATGTTGTGACTAGAGTTATAGTTGTTGTTATAAGAAAATTCGATGAGAGGAAATTGGTCGACCCAACCACCACCAAAGTTATTCAAGAAAGACCTCATCATATCCTCCAATGTATGAGTTATCTTCTTCGCTTGTCTATTTGTCTTAGGGTTTAAAGTTGTGCTAAGGTTCACCTTAGTCCCCAAACCTCTTTTGGATGAATGCCAAAAGTGAGATGAGAATTGAGTACCTCTATCTTAAATGATAGAAACTGAAGCACCATGAAATTCGACGATTTCTTGAATGAACAACTTTGCATAATCCTCAATGGAGAAATTAGTCCTCACTGGCAAAAAGGGAGCAAACTTAGTCACCCTATCCAAGAAGACCCAAATAGAGTCAAACTGGTTAAGAGACTGTGTGAGACTGGTAACAAAATCCATATTAATCATTTCAAACTTCCACAAAGGCAACTTAATTTCTTGAGAAAGTCCACTGGGCCTTAAGTGCTCCACCTTCACTTGTTAACACATTATGCACTTAGCCATAAAATTAGCCACATCTCTCTTCAAGTTATTCCCCTAATAAATGTACTTAAGGTCATGATACATCTTCATTAAACCAGTATGAATTGAATAACACAACTCATGAGCTTTAATGAAAAATCTACCTTACAGCCCATCCATATGGGGAATACACAACCTCCCTCAGAGCCTCAAGATACCTCTACTGCTGATCTCAAAAACCATCTCTTTCTTCTTACCTACATCATACTTAATTAACATCCAGATAGGATCAAACATCTTCTTCTCCTTCACCTCATCAACAAGAGATGACTTTTCCACCTCTTGGACTAATACCCCACCATCCTTAGATCTAAGATATAAACTCCAAGATTAGCCAAGTGGTGAATATCCTTCACATAGTTCCTCTTCTCTTCATACACATAGTATAAACTCTGCCTAAATAACATGGTAAGAGCATCAATAACCACATTATCCTTACTTTGGTCAAAAATAAGACTTAAGTCATAGTCCTTGAGCAACTCTAGCCATCTCTTTTGCCTGAGATTTAACTCCTTCTAGGTTAATACATATTGTAGGCTCGTATGATCTAAATAAATGTCAACATGGACCCCAAATAGATAATGTCACCAATTATTCAATGAAAATACCATATCCAATAGCACCAAATCATGAGTCGGATAATTCCTCTCATGAATATTCTACTGCCTAGAAACATATGCAATTAAGTCCCATATGGGATGCATCACAATAAAGCACAAAGCCATCAGCACCGTCGGGTAGGGTAAAACTAGAGCAAAAGTCATCTTATATTTTAGGTTCTCAAGACACCCCTCACAAGCATTGGACCGTAGGAACTTCACCTTCTTCTGGGTCAACATAGTAAAATTTGTGACAATCGATGAGAAACTCTTTACAAACCTTCTATAATAACCAACTAAAAACAAGAAGCTTCGAATATCGATTCGAGTCGTGGGTATAGGACATTTCTTAACCACCATAACTTTTTGTGAAACAACCATAATCCCTTCATTTGAAATAACATAACACAAAAAACTAACAACATTCAACAAAAATTTACTCTTTGTAAACTTAGCATACAATTACTGATATTTTAGGGTTTTCAACACAATAAAGAGGTGATACTCATGATCCACCTTGATCTTTGAATATACTAAAATATCATCTATAAAAAGAATCATGAACAAGTCCAAAAACTGATGAATTACTTGGTTCATAAGATCCATAAATTCCATTGGGGCATTGGTCAACTCAAAAGACATCACCAATAACTCAAAATGTCCATACCAGGTACGAAAAATAGTCTTAGGGATATCCTCATCCCTAATGTTTAAATGATGATAACCTGACCAAAGATTAATCTTAAAGAAATACTTAGCACCTAGAAGTTGGCCAAATAGATAATCAATCCTAAGAAGAGTGTACTTATTCTTCACCATCGCCTTATTCAACCGTTGGTAATCAATACACATCAAGAGAGAACCATCTTTCTTATACACGAAAAAGATAAGAAAACATTATTGAGACACACAAGGGTAGATAAAACCCTTTTCAAGAAGATCTTTCAACTACTCTTTAAGTTTTTTCAACTCAGCAGGAGCTATTCTATAATGTAGGATAAAGATAGGACGAGTGCTTGGAAAAAGATTGATCCAAAACTCAATTTCTCTCTTGAGAGGGATGCTCAGAATATCATTAAGGAAAACTTTAGGAAATTTAATAACCACGAGAACAAATTATAAAAAAGGACCTTCCAACTTAGAATCTTTAACTAGAACCAAATAATAAACAGATCCCTTGGAAATCAATTTTTGGGATATAAGACATTGTATGAACCTTTCCTTAGGCATAAGAGAAATCCATTCCATCTAAATAATTGGCTTATTAGGGAATTAGAAAATTACCTTATGGGTCCGACAGTCTAAAGCGACATAACATAAATTCAACCAATACATCCCCTAGATGACATCAAAATCTATCATGTCTAATTCAATTAAATCCACCTAAGTTTCCCTATCTCTAACAGATATCGCAAAACCTCCATAGACCCTTCTAGAAACCACCGAGTTACCCACTAGGGTTGAATAGAGAAGTGGTTCAAAATACACTTAAGACCAAAACAAAAATGCATAGCCACAAATGAGGCCACATAACAAAGGGTAGACCCCGAATTAAGAATATAATATTTATTTTGAGAGATGCATTTTAGTATACCAGTAACAACATCAGGAGATGCCTTTAAATCCTGATGGGTGGTAAGAGAGTGCAAATAATTTTTACCAGTATCTGTACTAAAAGTAGCACCCTTTGGCGTAGGAGACTAAAAAACATCAATCGGGACCTTAATAACCCCTATAGAAACATCAGTTGAAGGACAGTTCCCCAGGATATGGCAAGGCTGGAAAAACCTAAAGCACTTATTCCTCCATTCATGATAAAAGTCATGATTTAACTATCCATCAAATATATAAGAAAGATGCAATAGATCTAAGTAGGCCACATTATCTTGAGATTGCACACCTTGTGCCTTAAACCCACTAATGCTCTATAAGTGGCGATCATCCAATGACTTAGGATAAGGAGAACTGGTTGTCGAATAAGAACTCAAATGGCCCTACTTCTCTTTAGACTATTTTTTACCATCTCTACTACTCTTCTTCTGACTTCCACTCTAATATGAATACCAAAAGTTTCTACTCTACCTTTCTTCTATCTTTGTTTATTTCTTCTTGTCCTCTTCAACCCCCAATCCTTTGCTTGTTGTGCAGTGACAGTACCAATATCAACTAATCGTTGTTTCCAAATACGGTTGTCGGTTGACATCTCTTATAATTCATTGATACAAGAAGCAAATTGTTGTGTGAATAAATCAATATCTATACATAAGCCAAGAGGCAGATCTTGTTCCACTCCACCTGTCATATAAAACTGGCATGCATCCTGGCTCTCGAGACTCTTTCATAAAACTCCAACAATTTCTCCCGCTCCTTAAATGCCCACAAAAATAGAGTTGATGCTCCTACATCCATAGCATGAGTAGTTAAAGCAACTGAATGATTTGAAATTCAATTTATTTCATAAAATAATACTCGTATTACTGTATACACACCAAAAGTCCAGAGATAGCTATATCTTTTTTCAGTAAGTGTTCTTGCTCTCCAAAATCAAATCACAAGATAACCCAAAAGCAAACTTTCTCATTCTATCCTTTATGCTAGACACTAACTTTAGAGCATAACGGTACAACTAATGAAATATCAAGGCATACTCCTTCATAGTCATTTATCCTTACTTCAAATTCATGAACTCTTCAGCTTTTGCCTTCCTCAACTCCTAAGGAAAGAAGAGATATAGAAAAGCACTAGAAAAGTTATCCTACAGTGCCACCTATGCATCATCATCCCTAAACTGATCCCACTATCCATACGATCGATACGCTATATCCTTCAAGTAATAAGCAATAAATTCTAGACTCTATATCAATAACATGTATAACTAAAAAAATCTTTTCCATATCATTTATAAAACCTTAAGGATCCTCCTTAACCTTAGTACCACTGAAAGTTGGAGGCCTCACCCTAAAAAATTGGCCAACTCTAGGGGCCTCAGATAAACTCCTAGCATTACCAGCAGTACCTGTCTAACATGATTGAGATGTCATAAATTGGGTCATCAGATGAATAGATTGGCAAAACTTAGCACTAGTAATATCTCCCTGAGATGACTGAGTATGATTACCACTAGGTTGAAAAAGATCAGTACAGGCTTGTGAAACTCCATGGGGGCAATCAGAAGTAGCAACCCTTGACCAGGTATGTACCTTATAAATTAGATAAGATCCACCCATATTGTCATTAGGTGGGACAGATGAGTTTCCATGAGTTTTAGATAGTCTGGGAGGTATGATGATAAAAGTGAAAACATTTTGAATTAGAGGAGACTTCAAAAGCCTAGACTCTATAACTCAATAGTAGATCACAAGAAATGGAAACATTCCTATATGCCTTGTAACCTCTTTATTATAAGTATGGCATACTAAAAACCAATAAAAGAGACCCTACTTGTCCCGGCTTTTTGTACATCCAACTGGCCATGAACCTAGGATCTGATACTACCTTTGTAATAAGCCAAACAAGCGCCTAGCTGTGACGTATATCTCAAGTTCAAAAAGGTCTAGAAACTACCCCTTTTTCCTAGTCAAATGGAACACAATAGAAGTATAGAAGCAAAATTTTGATTATATCAAAAGATAGATGAGTATGACTCAAAAGATGTCTAAGAAATCAAAAATCAATCCCAAGTCCACAGTAATCCATAAATCCTGTATGAAAAAAATATCAATTTAAGTTGGGACATGCCTCTGGCGATAGCCAAAACAAAACCAAGGGAAAGTATATGACATAAAGAAACCAAAATATGAAATAAGGTCTTTTAATTTATGGAAGCTCACCACTTCAATCTGACTTATTAGCTATCCTACGTTCACCTTGTCACTACATAGAAAAAGTAGAAATATTTTTGATTCCTACATAACATAGGGATGCAGCATTTGAAAATGGTTTGTAGGATGAGCATTAGTATGTAACTCAAGAAACATAGATAAAATTAATGCCATGATTAATATTTTAAAATCATTCAAAGACAATGCGCATAATCATATATATATAAGCATGATATGCATGGAAAAGGTACAAAGCTTAGCATAAAGTAAATATTTATCCTGGACTATATAGCTCAACCATCACAATAGGTACCCACGGGATATATAGGTTCAGCTTCCTCTATTAAAAGAGCCCTATCATGTGTTAGTTGTACTAATCAAAGGTATCAAGGAACACCAAAAAATACCCCTACCCCTCATCAATCAAAGATACAAATATATCAATAGTGTGAACTATTTACATAGGTCATTAAGACCAAACCTCATATCAGCAAACATAAGTTTCTAGTACAAGTTATCCAAGACCACACCTTCACAGCTTAGCTACATAACCCTTATTAAAACAAATTTAAAACAAGTTTCTCATAACGTATTCATTAACCACAGAATTACAGATTAAGGCACACCACATGTATGACCATATCATACTCTTGGAAGCTTATAATTATGCCATTACAATTCTATTAACTTGGGGAAATTCCTCGACTACCTTTAGTTTATTAAATAACGTTGGAGGAATTCCTAAACCTTTTTTTGTTTTTAAGATACAGTTTGGGGGACACATCGACCCCAAGGTTTCAATTTTAGTCAAAACAGGACAAACAAGGCCTTAAAAATCCATGTCTAATATTTTAACCATCTATGCAATACAATAGTATAGCCGAGGAAGTCAAACTAAGTGATAAATCATATTTCAAAACCAATTACACTAATGGGTTGATGAAACATAATTTCCAAACCAAATTCAATTCCAAAATCATCAAATTCGTGAAATAGCTTAATCCCCATTCAAATTCCCACACTGATGCACCCCATTAGTTCAAAACATAAAAACAGAGCATGAACAATCATATTTAAACAATGGGAAATTAGTTCAAGATGCATTAATTCCAAAACCCTCAAAACCATATTTATAAACCAAAATTTAATCACATTGGTACAAATATAAATACATGTTTTTGATAAGATAATAGTAGGGGAAGATTAACATGCCTTAGATACAAAAAAAAAATGAAAGTTATTCAGAACTTTAGACCTAGAGGATGAATGTACAATGAAATCTTTATGCTTTCTAAGGGTTTTGAGTTTGAATATGTATTTGGGGAAATTAATCTCTTTAAAAATGAAAGGAATAGGCTATATTATGAATAAGGGTCATACATAGGTGAAAATACAACAATACCCTTCATCCTAAATAAACAAAATAGAACTTCATAGATTTTACTTAGCAGCATGGCATGGACCCTATCATAGAGGCTAACCTCTATGCCATACTGCTAAATATGTAGTCTATCTTCTGTGTCATATTGCCTATTGTGAAGACTATACTCCGTGACATGGGTATATTATGGAGGCTCACTACCTCCGTGGTCAAAAACCACCCCAAACCTCATCCAAAAATTCTAAAACTTTCCCGGGACACCCCATTCATATGCCTAAACACAATTTAAGTCAAAAATTGACATTTCAAACCAGGGGGGGCAAGAAATTAAAAGCCCAAATTTTGAGGGTGTTATATTTTTATTGAGAAGTTATTTGTAAGTGTGAGTTATTACACATTAATTCTTTGTTGCATGATTAAAATTATGGTGTATTGGAACTTTAACTCATGAAGAGGCATATAAACTAATATAGTTTGGTGATATTGTCAAGTTCTAAAAATGAGGCAAAGAAGTGTAGTTGAGTCACTTTCTAAAGAGAGTCACCTCATGAGAGTTAGTTCTTGTTACTTGATTGTTCATAAAAGCCCTCTGCATCCTTGGAAATACAATAGATTTTAAGGGGATTTGTTCGGATAGCACTTCTTATGATTGTTGACTAATTATGGGTGCTAATCAAGTTTGAAATCATGGTGATGATTTGGTTAAAAATTATTGGATACAAAGTTTAATAGTCTCATTGAGGTTGAAGTAGAGTTGCTTGAGGACAAGTAAGATCTTAAGTTGGGGGTGTTGATGAGAGACAAATTTGCCTGTTATTTACATTAAAATTCTTGCACACTATGTTGAAATGATTGAATTTATAAGAGTAATTCTGTATAAAATACACAAATTTCTAGTGTTTGTGATCTTACTAGAAATCTGATAAAAAGAGTTGAGACAAACCTGGAAAGGAATAAGCTCTAAGAGACAACCCCTCCATATTGCTATCGCAATTTGAGGATTATGATTAGTCAATAAAATTAGAAGGCAATAATCGCGAGATGACTTTTACCATTACAAGGTTTGCAATCGCGACCAAGAAGGTGTGATTTCAAGGACAAACTTATTATTTCGTGCTGATCTGTTCAAATATATAATAGGCTTAACCCTTCATATTTTGGGTATTGAATTTTCTAGGTTTTGAGAGTTTGTAAACAATGTTGCAAGTGTGAAAAAATTTGTGGTGTGTTCCTAAGATAGATTTTGATTTCTTAGATTGAATTAATGCTTGGAGCATATATTTAGTTTTCTTTCAATGGATGTGTTGAATGTCGATTTTGGTATATTTCTTCCCTTTAATTTCATGAATAGTGAAACTTAATCTCTTGGGGTTATGTTTGATTAGGTGGTGAAAATTGTTTAGGTAGAGATTAATTCTGATGGATTTTGCTTTTATTCTATGTTTGAAATAAGAACTGGGAGTGAAAACCCCAAAAATCTTGGATCGGACATCAATCTTGAAACAGGGATGTTGTTAAGGATTAATTACAAACAACTACTTGAATTAGCTTATTTCTTGGTATTATCATAAAATTAAGGGTGTTATTTGAATTAGATCTTTTTGAAAGCATCATCTTAGAAATAAGGGTACTAGTTGAGGTAGTGGATTGGTAGATTTGGCATGCTTGTGAGGTGTTTGAAAGAACCCAAGAGAGATATTTGGTATTTCATCATATAATTAACACCAAGACCTAAAATCTAGCCTACCCAAAACCCTTAACTAAACTTGTACTAATTATTGATAACCCATCCATGAATTCCACCTAAGATGACATAATTCCAAGGCCTCTCTCTATTTGGAAACACTCCTAAATATGTCAATTTCAATTGTGTTAATTTATATTTCATTTAGCTTCACCTAAAACCATACCCCCCCAATTAATTTTCATTTAATGTTTAATTTTGCATTACGGGTTAATACATAGTTAACTCTCAATACTTACAAGTTGTGAACTCTAAGTTTTTACTCCTCGTGGATTTGACCCCAACTTATAGTTGGATATTATAATTAAAATGCTCGCCTTGCATAAAATTTAAAGTGTAAGTTGAGCATTATCAACACTAGTACTCAAATCTACACCAAAAGTGTATTGAAGTGTATTATTAGTACCAAAGGCACAGGTACTTAGTAGGCATCATTAGCTGACTAAGTTAAATCATAATGTAAGTACAATAATATGACAGATAAATAAGCTAAGTCAAGGTAAAGGGAAAACCTAGAATATCACCTAAATATTTTATATAAGTAAATAAATAAATTTGAAATAACAAAGTAAGGATTAGAAGATTATCTACTAAATTTCCCCTCATAAACAAATAAGTACTGAAAAGTAAAAAACCCAACGGGGGCCTCCAAAATCCCGGAAGGTACACTAAAGAAAGAAAAAAATGAAAATTCCCTAAATGTAATAAATATCAAGCCATAATCGTGAATCCATCTGTGTCATAACATACCCCCAATACCTCTCAATGCTGGACTCAAACAAAAAATCATATCATAAGTATCATAATCATTTGTTGAAATTGAATCAAAATTCATATCATCAACATCATCATCATTTGCTGGACTTGAATCGAAACTAATACTATCAAATGCCAGACTAGATCTAGAACTCGCATCAACTGCCAATAACCAAAATAACACAATAAATATGTAACCATAATTTTCAAGATACCAACTATACAATATGAAGGATATAATTCACCTATAAAGATAAAAGGATCTAATCATAATATTGGCTAAGATGGGCCGACGAGGTCCACTTTTAATCCTTGAAATCCGTTCTCAAACACATTCTACCTCAAACTAGTTAAGGTATCTAATATCCACTTTTAGATATTAAATAGGCCATATTAAGACCTAAGATTTCAATTCTAACCCTAACAATTACAACTAAGCCAATTACACCTAATTTATGGTTACTTAAAAAGCTAAAGTCCAAAATTATGCTAAGTACACCTTCAATACATAAGTACAAACCCATATCTAACATATTATTTTAAATATAAAAAGATTAAGATCAATATAAAATAAGGGTTAAATTAAACTTCCTCAACACCAAAGAATGCCTAGTGAAATCAGATAAGTCGATGAATTTTTTATCTAACAAGCTTACTTAAGATACTACACTATCAAAATCATACTATAATGAAATACCCTGGGTTTTGAACCTAACAAAATTGCTCGAATTTTGCCTTTTGGACATCATACGACTTGGAGTACTTCTCGTATGATGTGGTACAGTTCAGTGGATCTTGGTCGCATGGTAACCAGTGTCTGTTGGTTAGTTTCTGTCCAAGGTGCATTTAGGTTATACTAGTCATATCTTAGGGTACTAGTAGTATGTTGTCAATTGTACGTTGCGCTATGTTTAACCTAAAGTATCCTATTCTTCTAAAGGTACAATTTTGGGGTACTGGTCGTATGTTTGGGTACGGTTTTGCCATGGTGGTCGTATATTGTATAGTGTTGGGGTCCAAGGGGAAGCCTAGGTTATGAGATAAGAGTACCATTCTTACCCTAGGGTACAATTTAAGGGAGGGTGGTCGTACCTTCCTACTAAAATTTTATGTAGTTTAAGTTGGAGGTAGTCTGGATATTTCTTATCTTAACCACTTAATTCCCCATGACGTAAATCACTCTTGGGACATAATTTACCATATTATTCTAATCTTAATAACATAGAATCTCTCTCAAATTCTCTCTAGGCTCATGGGTCATGCAGACGAAATTTTTATTAAAAATTATTTAATAAATAAAAACTTTCTGACAAATTTAGTCAAAATATTTATTAAAAATTATTTAATAAATAAAAACATTGCGACTACTGTGGTCGGAATATTATTAAATAATTATTTAATAAATAAAAACTTTTTGACCAATGTAGTCGGAGTATTTATTAAAAAATATTTAATAAATAAATTATTTCCAATCCTGTTCAACTAGAATTTAAAAATTACAAATAAAATCCAAACTTAAAAATTCAACCACTTTGAAACATCCAAAACAAATAGCGGAATCAAATAGTATAAGCATTTCAAGACAAAGTCTAATCGTTACAATCCAAAACAAACACCAATGGTAATAATTTAAGTCTAAATGTCACAATCATAAACAAGAATCAACAATTACATTGTAATCTAATCATCTGATTCACTATCTTTCCCATCCTCAAATACTTGTGGCATATTTTTCTTGACTAAAGCCTCAAACTTGGCAAATTTTGCATAGTGTTGCATCAAATCTTTAATTTTTTTCTCATCGCCTCCATTTTTTCCGGCTTTTTCTTCCTATGTGTCTCTTCGAAGGCCATAGGAAAAGGTTCATTTACTCCCACATTTAAGAATTTCTACAAAATTTTGCCCATATACAAGGTCAATGCTACTGTAAAAGTTCATCTATTAAAGTAATATCAATTCCACACTGTCTGGACTTAAAGAAATGGAATTTTTTTTTAAGTCCTGCATTCTTAAAGTTCTACATTTGCAACAGAACCTTCTAGTGTCTTTTATACATTGATAAATAGTGTAGCAAGCACTTGATCAAATATATATATATATATAGCAAAAAGAAACCAACAAGGGTTGTGGGCCTGAAAAGGTTCATAAGTAAACAGCCGCACCAGCTGAATGAAGAAAGGGGACTAATACCTACAATAAGCTTGTTGAACAGTAGTAGCACAACTACTGCTCAACATCATATAGGAATACTAGTAGAAAACTATAGCAGTAAGAACAAAGAAATGAATGAGGAGGAAAAGGAAAATATTGCAGAAACCAAGATGGATAATAGCAATCTTGCTATTGCACAACAACTCACTGCAACAAATAACATGACAGAAGTAGAAATTAGCAGAAACACTTCCCTTTTAGTTCAAATCAAAAAAGATGTAGAAAACCAGTCACTTAGCACAACCACAATAGTTGTGGATACAAGAAATCAGTCCCCAAAACCTCCACTCAGCTTGAGCATGGAACAATGATGCAGCAATATCATTGTCACATGGAAGTTCCCTTCGCAAAACCTCATAATCTCTCTCATCTTCAGCCCAACTTTCCATCTACAAACCATTGCATACAGTCAGATTTATGATTTTTACTAGGAAAATGTATAGTAGCAATAGTTAAGGGTTAAATGTGGCATGTCACCTTAAAATTCAAGCCATCTCTCTGAAGAAGTGCTTTAGTATAATATGGCTGGATATGGAGAGCATGGTTGTAATCATCCAGCGATTTTTCCCACTCTTCAATTTTATACCAGCATGCTGCTCTATTGCAGTAGAGAATCGAATTTGAAGAATCACTCCAAAAGCAATACAAGCTTCAGTATATCTTTTAGATCTAAATAACTCATTGCCATGAGCACGATTTTGCCCCACCATCCTTATGTTTGTATGTAAAATAACAAGTTCAGCACTTCATAGATTAACATTCACAGCTTTCTCAATGGCAGCAAGTGCATTTTCAAACCTACAAATATTCATGATCAGTTCACTCATACTCCGGGGGTTGAACCTCTTTTATTTCTATACTACAATACATAAACACTACTCGTAAACTCACCTTCCAAAAGCCATATGAATCTGAGCCTGAACAGATAATATGTACGCTTTAGAGAACACCCCAAAAAAAAATTTAACTCGTGTACTGAAGCCAGTAATTCATGCTTCTGAGCTTTGGTTACGCACATTTCAGCATCCCCTAATTGGTGTGGCTTCAAATTAGCTTCTACTCTACATGCAAATAGCTACAAATTCGACATCAGTTATTCAATAACAGCACTTAAAGTTTTATTCATCTATTCATCATAAAATGTGACCAGTAGAGATGCTTTACCTAATGAGATGTCGCAGCTCCAAAAAGGGTTGTTGTCTCGGCTTCTTTTAATGTAGTCTTCCAATCTCTAAGTTTTTGGTCGTCAGTGCATCATTTGATATGTTTCACACTGCTTACAACATCTGCAACTCGGCTTGATCAGGCTTAAAACCTTGAGAAAAATTGTGCCTTCTTGCGTCTTCAAATAGTTGTGGATACAAGAAAACAGGAAAAGATTCAGCAAGAAGAGCCAAGGATGAGAGCAAGGTGCAAAAAAACCTACAAAAAAACCAATTCAAGCCAACAGGAACAAACATTATAAACCCCAAAGGCTAAAAATTCAACTCTATCAGTAAGGTAAACGTTTAATATTAGATCCAATTCAGTAACTCTAAATTTCATCAGTATACCATCTTACAACTCTCAAACAAGGTCACTCATGCAATAAGAACCAAGATCAACTAGAACTTCCACAAAAACAGAACCATCCAATTTGTAAACATACCAGATAAACCTTGTTATTGACTTACTAATGGAAAATAGTAACTGAAAACTAAGATATTACTTAGTCAAATCCTGTAACAGAGAACAACAATCATCTAGGACAATTTCTACTTTTAAGCTATCCAACTCATTTTACTCCAGCTTCGGTACATATAACAACCAGTCTAGTAAATTGATAAATGGCATAACTAGGGACTGAAACGAAGATAAGAACAAAATCAATTTTCTTATCAACCGAAAATTTCAATTAAAAGGATTCAATATTTGAAGAAAAATTAGTTGTAGAGGGCTCAACACTAACTATATACATAAAAATAATTTTAATCATATATAAATAGAATATTTTTCATCAAAAGAGGTTTTAATATAGAAGAAAGACAACAAACCTCCAACTCACCATTGCCATCACCACCAAGTCGTCGTCGTCGTCGCCTTGAAATCGTTGAGTTGTGGTATTATCTTTCTGAGATTGTGAACTATGGTTTAGACATAGGGGTTGTACGGTATTGGTTTGTTTATATATTTTTTAGAGATATAGATTTCCGACTACTTCCGTCAGATAATAATTTAATATATTTAATTATTTATAATATTTCTGACTACAATAGTCGGAGCCATTTTTATTACATTTAATTAATTATTAATTTTTTGAAGGTATGATTATATATTTAGTCATATATTAATTTACCTATTAGTATTTTCAACTACAGTAGTCGAAAATATATATTTAATTATTTATATTTTTGACTATAATGGTCGGAAATATAATGGTAATAAATTATTTAAATAATTATTTAATTTTTATATAATGGTATGCATACATATTTACTCATATATTTATTTATCTATTAGTATTTCTGACTACAGTGGTCGAAAATATAAATTTAATAATTTATTTATTTGATTATTTATATTTTTGACTAAAATAGTCGAAAATATATTTAATAATTCATTTATTTAATTATTTATTTTTTTACTACAGTGGTCGAGAATATATTGGTAATAATTTATTGATTTGATTATTTATTTTTCTATTACAGTGGTTGAAAATATATTGGTAATAATTTATTTAAATAATTATTTAACTTGATATGATTATATATTTCATATATTTACTTAGCTATTAGTATTTCCGACTACAGTGACTTAGAAATATATATTTAATAATTTATTTATTTGATTATTTATATTTTTGACTACAATTACCGAAAATATAATGGTATAATTAATTTAACTAATTATTTAATTTTTATATAAGGATATGGATATATATTTACTCATATATTTATTTAGCTATTAGTAGTTCCAACTACAGTGGTTGGAAATATATATTTAATAATTTATTTATATGATTATTTATATTTTCGACCAAGATGGTCAAAAATATATTTAATAATTCATTTATTTGATTATATATTTTTTTGACTACAGTGGTCGAGAATATATTGGTAATAATTTATTGATTTGATTATTTATTTTTTCGATTACATTGGTCAAAAATATATTGATAATAATTTATTTAAATAATTATTTAATTTGATATGATTACATATTTAGTCATTTATTTATTTAGATATTAGTATTTCCGACTACATTAGTTGGAAATATATATTTAATAATTTATTTATTTTATTATTTATACTTTCGACTACAATGGTAGGAAATATAATGCTAATAATTTATTTAAATAATTATTTAATTTTTATATGAGGATATGAATATATATTTGGTCATATATTTATTTATCTATTAGTATTTCCAACTACAGTGGTCGGAAATATATATTTAATAATTTATTTATTTAATTATTTATATTTCTGACTATAGTGGTCAGAAATATATATTTAATAATTCATTTATTTGACTATTTATTTATTTTTACTAGAGTGGTCAAGAATATATTGGTAATAATTTATTTATTTGATTATTTATTTTTTTGATTACAGTGATCAAAAATATATTGGTAATAATTTATTTAAATATTATTTAATTTCATATGATTATATATTTAATATATTTATTTAGCTATTAGTATTTCTGACTACAGTGGTCAAAAATATATATTTAATAATTTATTTATTTAATTATTTATATTTTCGACTACAGTAGTCAAAAACAAATATTTTATAATTTATTTAAATAATTATTTAATTTTTATAAAAAGGTGTGATTATATATTTAATAATATATTTATTTAATTATTTATATTTTTGACTAAAGTGGTTGGAAATAAATATTTAATAATTTATTTAAATAATTATTTAATTTTTGTTTAAGGGTTTGCATATATATTTAGTGATATATTAATTTAATTATTTTTATTTTCAAATACAGTAGTCAGAAAATATATTTCTTGCAATTTCCCGCCAGATATTCCGACTGTTGTAGTCACAAATAGTTTTGAAATTTTTTACTACTTTTTTTCAGTCAGAAATTTTAGTCGAAAAATAGCGAATTTCTGGTAGTGACCTAAAATGGATTGGATGGTTTCAAATGGTTTAATAGTATGGTTTTTGTTGTTATTTTTTATTTGAATTGAAATCTTTTTGGGGTACAATTGAATACCCCAACGAAGCATAATAATAAACTACTTGTGGGGTATGTGGGAATCCCCAAGCAAATTTAATAATGTAATCTATGAGTACATAGAATCCCTCTTCTTTAGAAATATTGTATAAGGACATTTCTTGCAAGCTATAGTCGCTATAAATATACCACTACTTATAGCCTTGGTTTATAGTAATTAGAATTGGTGGTTTGGTTGTGTGCTAGTAGTTTTAATTGGGCAATAATGGCGAGATGTGATAGCTAACCGTGAAGGTGTGACTTCAACGGATAGACACTGTAAACTCATGTTTGCCGCTATTAGGATTGGTCATAGCAACATATACTTATGAGGTACACGAGAATCCCCTAAGTTACCCTTGTATATATGTATTATGGAGAGTGAATGGTACATGGGAATCCCTATTCCTATGGTAACTCCAGTTTATGCAGCTACATACATCAGGTGTTATTCTGAGGTAACACAAGATCCATATATCCCGTGAGTGATTCTAG